>NW_027553494.1:0-37689 GCF_045843805.1 Urocitellus parryii
GAGAAAACTGAGTGAAACCTAAACATGAAAACGGTTACTGAAAAAGGAACGCTTTAAACCTAGAAGAACGAAATTTGGTGAGCCAAGTGGGATTGGTGTCCTGATCATTAAATGGAAGGTATCATCAAGATTGGGTGAAAAAATGTTTGCTGAGATTTCAGGAAACTCGTAGTTTTTTGGAAGCGTGGCAAACCCCTTTCAATGAAAGGGATTGTCGTCATTCTCTGCTTGGGGCTACTTCAATAGGACACAAACCATAGCGATAGAACTTGGAACTTCCTTATTTGTGCCAAGTTTCAAAGAGCTAGCAACACACCGTGTTTGATTTAGAGTTCCAACTACATGTATCCATATAGGAGAATACTGAGTGAAACCTAAACATGAAAACGGTTACTGAAAAGTTACGGTTTAACCTACAAGAACGAAATTTGGTGAGCCAAGTGGGATTGGTGTCCTGATCATTAAATGGAAGTATCATCAAGATTGGGTGAAAAAATGTTTGCTGAGATTTCAGGAAACTCGTAGTTTTTTGGAAGCTTGGCAACCCCTTTCAATGAAAGTGATTCTCGTCAGTCTCTGCTTGGGGCTACTGCATTAGGACACAAACCATAGCGATAGAACTTGGAACTACATTATTGTGCCAAGTTTCAAAGAGCTAGCACACACCGTGTTTGATTTAGAGTTCAAACTACATGTATCCATATAGGAGAAAACAGAGTGAAACCTAAACATGAAAACGGTTACTGCAAAGGAACGGTTTAACCTAGAAGAACGAAATTTGGTGAGCCAAGTGGGATTGGTGTCCTGATCATTAAATGGGAAGTATCATCAAGATTAGGTGAAAAAATATTTGCTGGGATTTCAGGAAACTCGTAGTTTTTTGCAAGCTTGGCAACCCCTTTCAATGAAAGGGATTCTCGTCAGTCTCTGCTTGGGGCTACTTCAATAGGACACAAACCATAGCGATAGAACTTGGAACTACATTATTGTGCCATGTTTCAAAGTGCTAGCACACACCGTGTTTGATTTATAGTTCCAAATACATATATCCATATAGGAGAAAACAGAGTGAAACCTAAACATGAAAACGGTTTCTGCAAAGGAACGGTTTAACCTATAAGAACGAAATTTGGTGAGCCAAGTGGGATTGGTGTACTGATCATTAAATGGAAGTATCATCAAGATTGGGTGAAAAAAATGTTTGCTGAGATTTCAGGAAACTCGTAGTTTTTTGGAAGCTTAGCAACCCCTTTCAATGAAAGGTATTCTCGTCATTCTCTGCTTGGGGCTACTTCAATAGGACACAAACCATAGCGATAGAACTTGGAACTTCCTTATTGTGTCAAGTTTCAAAGAGCTAGCACACACCATGTTTGATTTAGAGTTCCAACTACATGTATCCATATAGGAGAATACTGAGTGAAACCTAAACATGAAAACGGTTACTGAAAAGGAACGGTTTAACCTAGAAGAACGAAATTTGGTGAGCCAAGTGGGATTGGTGTCCTGATCATTATATGGAAGTATCATCAAGATTGGGTGAAAAAATGTTTGCTGAGATTTCAGGAAACTCGTAGTTTGTTGGAAGCTTGGCAACCCGTTTCAATGAAAGCGATTCTTGTCAGTCTCTGCTTGGGGCTACTTCAATAGGACACAAACCATAGCGAAAGTACTTGGAACTATATTATTGTGCCAAGATTCAAAGAGGCTGGCACACACTGTGTTTGATTTAGAGTTCCAACTACATGTATCCATATAGGAGAAAACAGAGTGAAACCTAAACATGAAAACGGTTACTGCAAAGGAACGGTTTCACCTAGAAGAACGAAATTTAGTGAGCCAAGTGGGATTCGTGTACTGATCACTACCTGCAAGTATCATCAAGACTGGGTGCAAAATGTTTGCTGAGATTTCAGGAAACTCGTAGTTTTTTGGAAGCGTGGCAACCCCTTTCAAAGAAAGGGATTCTCGTCAGTCTCTGCTTGGGGGCTACTTCAATAGGACACAAACCAAAGCGATAGAACTTGGAACTACATTATTGTGCCAAGTTTCAAGGAGCTAGCACAAACCGTGTTTGATTTAGAGTTCCAAATACATGTATCCATAGAGGAGAAAACAGAGTGAAACCTAAACATGAAAACGGTTTCTGCAAAGGAACGGTTTAACCTATAAGAACGAAATTTGGTGAGGGAAGTGGGATTGGTGTACTGATCATTAAATGGAAGTATCATCAAGATTGGGTGAAAAAAATGTTTGCTGAGATTTCAGGAAACTCGTAGTTTTTTGGAAGCTTGGCAACCCCTTTCAATGAAAGGGATTCTCGTCATTCTCTGCTTGGGGCTACTTCAATAGGACACAAAACCATAGCGATAGAACTTGGAACTTCCTTATTGTGCCAAGTTTCAAAGAGCTAGCACACACCATGTTTGATTTAGAGTTCCAACTACATGTATCCATATAGGATAATACTGAGTGTAACCTAAACATGAAAACGGTTACTGAAAAGGAACGGTTTAACCTAGAAGAACGAAATTTGGTGAGCCAAGTGGGATTGGTGTCCTGATCATTAAATGGAAGTATCATCAAGATTGGGTGAAAAAATGTTTGCTGAGATTTCAGGAAACTCGTAGTTTGTTGGAAGCTTGGCAACCCCCTTTCAATGAAAGTGATTCTAGTCAGTATCTGCTTGGGGCTACTTCAATAGGACACAAACCCATAGCGAAAGTACTTGGAACTACATTATTGTGCCAAGTTTCAAAGAGCTGGCACACACCGTGTTTGATTTAGCGTTCCAACTACATGTATCCATATAGGAGAAAACTGAGTGAAACCTAAACATGAAAACGGTTACTGAAAAGGAACGCTTTAACCTAGAAGAACGAAATTTGGTGAGCCAAGTGGGATTGGTGTCCTGATCATTAAATGGAAGTATCATCAAGATTGGGTGAAAAAAATGTTTGCTGAGATTTCGGGAAACTCGTAGTTTTTTGGAAGCTTGGCAACGCCTTTCAATGAAAGGGATTCTCGTCATTCTCTGCTTGGGGGCTACTTCAATAGGACACAAACCATAGCGATAGAACTTGGAACTTCCTTATTGTGCCAAGTTTCAAAGAGCTAGCACACACCATGTTTGATTTAGAGTTCCAACTACATGTATCCATATATGAGAATACTGAGTGAAACCTAAACATGAAAACGGTTCCTGAAAAGGAACGGTTTTAACCTAGAAGAACGAAATTTGGTGATCCAAGTGGGATTGTTGTCCTGATCATTAAATGGAAGTATCATCAAGATTGGGTGAAAAAATGTTTGCTGAGATTTCAGGAACCTCGTAGTTTTTTGGAAGCTTGGCAACCCCTTTCAATGAAAGTGATTCTCGTCAGTCTCTGCTTGGCCTACTTCAATAGGACACAAACCATAGCGATAGAACTTGGAACTACCTTATTGTGCCAAGTTTCAAAGAGCTAGCACACACACGTGTTTGATTTAGAGTTCCAACTACATGTATCCATATAGGAGAAAACAGAGTGAAACCGAAACATGAAAACGGTTACTGCAAAGGAACGGTTTAACTTCGAAGAACGAAATTTAGTGAGCCAAGTGGGATTCGTGTACTGATCAGTACCTGCAAGTATCATCAAGATTGGGTGCAAAAATGTTTGCTGAGATTTCAGGAAACTCGTTGTTTTTGGGAAGCTTGGCAACCCGTTTCAATGAAAGGGATTCTCGTCAGTCTCTGCTTGGGGATACTTCAATAGGACACAAACCTTACCGATAGAACTTGGAACTACATTATTGTGCCAAGTTTCAAAGAGCTAGCACAAACCGTGTTTGATTTAGAGCTCCAACTACATGTATCCATATAGGAGAAAACAGAGTGAAACCTAAACCTGAAAACGGTGACTGCAACGGAACGGTTTAACCTAGAAGAACGAAATTTGGTGATCCAATTCGGATTGGTATATGATCATTAAAAGGAAGTATCATCAAGCTTGGGGTCAAAAATGTTTGCTGAGATTTCAGGAAACTCGTAGTTTGTTGGAAGCTTGGCAACCCGTTTCAATGTAAGGGATTCTCGTCAGTCTCTGCTTGGGGCTACTTCAATAGGACACAAACCATAGCGATAGAACTTGGAACTACATTATTGTGCCAAGTTTCAAAGAGGTAGCACAAACCGTGTTTGATTTAGAGTTCCAACTACATGTATCCATATAGGAGAAAAACAGAGTGAAACCTAAACATGAAAACGGTTACTGCAAAGTAACGGTTTAACATAGAAGAACGAAATTTAGTGAGCCAAGTGGGATTGGTGTCTTGATCATTAAATGGAAGTATCATCAAGATTGGGTGAAAAATGTTTGCTGAGATTTCAGGAAACTCGTAGTTTTTTGGAAGCTTGGCAACGACTTTCAATGAAAGTGATTCTCGTCAGTCTCTGCTTGGGGCTACTGCATTAGGACACAAACCCTAGCGATAGAACTTGGAACTACATTATTGTGCCAAAGTTTCAAAGAGCTAGCACACACCGTGTTTGATTTAGAGTTCAAACTACATGTATCCATATAGGAGAAAACAGAGTGAAACCTAAACATGAAAACGGTTACTGCAAAGGAACGGTTTAACCTAGAAGAACGAAATTTGGTGAGCCAAGTGGGATTGGTGTATGATCATTAAATGGAAGTATCATCAATATTAGGTGAAAAAATATTTGCTGAGATTTCAGGAAATTCGTAGTTTTTTGCAAGCTTGGCAACCCCTTTCAATGAAAGGGATTCTCGTCAGTCTCTGCTTGGGGCTACTTCAATAGGACACAAACCATAGCGATAGAACTTGGAACTTCCTTATTGGTGCCAAGTTTCAAAGAGCTAGCACACACCATGTTTGATTTAGAGTTCCAACTACATGTATCCATATAGGATAATACTGAGTGTAACCTAAACATGAAAACGGTTACTGAAAAGGAACGGTTTAACCTAGAAGAACGAAATTTGGTGAGCCAAGTGGGATTGGTGTCCTGATCATTAAATGGAAGTATCATCAAGATTGGGTGAAAAAATGTTTGCTGAGATTTCAGGAAACTCGTAGTTTGTTGGAAGCTTGGCAACCCCTTTCAATGAAAGTGATTCTAGTCAGTATCTGCTTGGGGGCTACTTCAATAGGACACAAACCATAGCGAAAGTACTTGGAACTACATTATTGTGCCAAGTTTCAAAGAGCTGGCACACACCGTGTTTGATTTAGCGTTCCAACTACATGTATCCATATAGGAGAAAACTGAGTGAAACCTAAACATGAAAACGGTTACTGAAAAGGAACGCTTTAACCTAGAAGAACGAAATTTGGTGAGCCAAGTGGGATTGGTGTCCTGATCATTAAATGGAAGTATCATCAAGATTGGGTGAAAAAATGTTTGCTGAGATTTCGGGAAACTCGTAGTTTTTTGGAAGCTTGGCAACGCCTTTCAATGAAAGGGATTCTCGTCATTCTCTGCTTGGGGCTACTTCAATAGGACACAAACCATAGCGATAGAACTTGGAACTTCCTTTATTGTGCCAAGTTTCAAAGAGCTAGCACACACCATGTTTGATTTAGAGTTCCAACTACATGTATCCATATATGAGAATACTGAGTGAAACCTAAACATGAAAACGGTTCCTGAAAAGGAACGGTTTAACCTAGAAGAACGAAATTTGGTGATCCAAGTGGGATTGTTGTCCTGATCACTAAATGGAAGTATCATCAAGATTGGGTGAAAAAAATGTTTGCTGAGATTTCACGAACCTCGTAGTTTTTTGGAGAGCTTGGCAACCCCTTTCAATGAAGTGATTCTCGTCAGTCTCTGCTTGGGCCTACTTCAATAGGACACAAACCATAGCGATAGAACTTGGAACTACCTTATTGTGCCAAGTTTCAAAGAGCTAGCACACACCGTGTTTGATTTAGAGTTCCAACTACATGTATCCATATAGGAGAAAACAGAATGAAACCGAAACATGAAAACGGTTACTGCAAAGGAACGGTTTAACTTCGAAGAACGAAATTTAGTGAGCCAAGTGGGATTCGTGTACTGATCAGTACCTGCAAGTATCATCAAGATTGGGGTGCAAAAATGTTTGCTGAGATTTCAGGAAACTCGTAGTTTTTGGGAAGCTTGGCAACCCGTTTCAATGAAAGGGATTCTCGTCAGTCTCTGCTTGGGGATACTTCAATAGGACACAAACCTTACCGATAGAACTTGGAACTACATTATTGTGCCAAGTTTCAAGAGCTAGCACAAACCGTGTTTGATTTAGAGCTCCAACTACATGTATCCATATAGGAGAAAACAGAGTGAAACCTAAACCTGAAAACGGTGACTGCAACGGAACGGTTTAACCTAGAAGAACGAAATTTGGTGATCCAATTCGGATTGGTATATGATCATTAAAAGGAAGTATCATCAAGCTTGGGTGCAAAAATGTTTGCTGAGATTTCAGGAAACTCGTAGTTTGTTGGAAGCTTGGCAACCCGTTTCAATGAAAGGGATTCTCGTCAGTCTCTGCTTGGGCTACTTCAATAGGACACAAACCATAGCGATAGAACTTGGAACTACATTATTGTGCCAAGTTTCAAAGAGGTAGCACAAACCGTGTTTGATTTAGAGTTCCAACTACATGTATCCATATAGGAGAAAACAGAGTGAAACCTAAACATGAAAACGGTTACTGCAAAGTAACGGTTTAAACATAGAAGAACGAAATTTAGTGAGCCAAGTGGGATTGGTGTCTTGATCATTAAATGGAAGTATCATCAAGATTGGGTGAAAAAATGTTTGCTGAGATTTCAGGAAACTCGTAGTTTTTTTGGAAGCTTGGCAACGACTTTCAATGAAAGTGATTCTCGTCAGTCTCTGCTTGGGGCTACTGCATTAGGACACAAACCCTAGCGATAGAACTTGGAACTACATTATTGTGCCAAGTTTCAAAGAGCTAGCACACACCGTGTTTGATTTAGAGTTCATACTACATGTATCCATATAGGAGAAAACAGAGTGAAACCTAAACATGAAAACGGTTACTGCAAAGGAACGGTTTAACCTAGAAGAACGAAATTTGGTGAGCCAAGTGGGATTGGTGTATGATCATTAAATGGAAGTATCATCAATATTAGGTGAAAAAAATATTTGCTGAGATTTCAGGAAATTCGTAGTTTTTTGCAAGCTTGGCAACCCCTTTCAATGAAAGGGATTCTCGTCAGTCTCTGCTTGGGGGCTACTTCAATAGGACACAAACCATAGCGATAGAACTTGGAACTACATTATTGTGCCAAGTTTCAAAGTGATAGCACACACCGAGTTTGATTTAGAGTTCCAAATACATGTATCCATATAGGAGAAAACAGAGTGAAACCTAAACATGAAAACGGTTACTACAAAGGAACGGTTTCACCTAGAAGAACGAAATTTAGTGAGCCAAGTGGGATTCGTGTACTGATCACTACCTGCAAGTATCATCAAGACTGGGTGCAAAAATGTTTGCTGAGATTTCAGGAAACTCGTAGTTTTTTGGAAGCGTGGCAACCCCTTTCAATGAATGTGATTCTCGTCAGTCTCTGCTTGGGGCTACTTCAATAGGACACAAACCATAGCGATAGAACTTGGAACTACATTATTGTGCCATGTTTCAAAGAGCTAGTACACACTGTGTTTGATTTAGAGTTCCAACTACATGTATGCATACAGGAGAAAACAGAGTGAAACCTAAACATGAAAACGGTTACTGCAAAGGAACGGTTTAACCTAGAAGAACGAAATTTGGTGAGCCAAGTGGGATTGGTGTCCTGATCATTAAATGGAAGTATCATCAAGATTGGGAGAAAAAATGTTTGCTGAGATTTCAGGAAACTCGTAGTTTTTTGGTAGCTTGGCAACCTCTTTCAATGAAAGGGACTCTCGTAAATCTCTGCTTGGGGATACTTCAATAGGACAGAAACCATAGCGATAGAACTTGGAACTACCTTATTGTGCCAAGTTTCAAAGAGCTAGCACACACCGTGTTTGATTTAGAGTTCCAACTACATGTATCCTTATAGGAGAAAACAGAGTGAAACCTATACATGAAAACGGTTACTGAAAAGGAACGGTTTAACGTAGAAGAAACGAAATTTGGTGAGCCAATTGGGATTGGTGTAGTGATCATTAAATGGAAGTATCATCAAGATTGGGTGAAAAAATGTTTCCTGAGATTTCAGGAAAATCGTAGTTTTTTGGAAGCTTGGCAACCCCTTTCAATGAAAGGGATTCTCGTCAGTCTCTGCTTGGGGCTACTTCACTAGGACACAAACCATAGCGAAAGTACTTGGAAACTACATTATTGTGCCAAGTTTCAAAGAGCTAGCACACACTGTGTTTGATTTAGAGTTCCAACTACATGTATCCATATAGGAGAAAACTGAGTGAACCTAAACATGAAAACGGTTACTGAAAAGGAACGCTTTAACCTAGAAGAACGAAATTTGGTGAGCCAAGTGGGATTGGTGTCCTGATCATTAAATGGAAGTATCATCAAGATTGGTGAAAAAAATGTTTGCTGAGATTTCAGGAAACTCGTAGTTTTTTGGAAGCTTGGCAACCCCTTTCAATGAAAGTGATTCTCGTCAGTCTCTGCTTGGGGCTACTGCATTATAAACACAAACCATAGCGATAGAACTTGGAACTACATTATTGTGCCAAGTTTCAAAGAGCTAGCACACACCGTGTTTGATTTAGAGTTCAAACTACATGTATCCATATAGGAGAAAACAGAGTGAAACCTAAACATGAAAACGGTTACTGCAAAGGAACGGTTTAACCTAGAAGAACGAAATTTGGTGAGCCAAGTGGGATTGGTGTATGATCATTAAATGGAAGTATCATCAATATTAGGTGAAAAAATATTTGCTGAGATTTCAGGAAACTCGTAGTTTTTTGCAAGCTTGGGCAACCCCTTTCAATGAAAGGGATTCTCGTCAGTCTCTGCTTGGGGCTACTTCAATAGGACACAAACCATAGCGATAGAACTTGGAACTACATTATTGTGCCAAGTTTCAAAGTGCTAGCACACACCGTGTTTGATTTATAGTTCCAAATACATATATCCATATAGGAGAAAACAGAGTGAAACCTAAACATGAAAAACGGTTTCTGCAAAGGAACGGTTTAACCTATAAGAACGAAATTTGGTGAGCCAAGTGGGATTGGTGTACTGATCATTAAATGGAAGTATCATCAAGATTGGGTGAAAAAAATGTTTGCTGAGATTTCAGGAAACTCGTAGTTTTTTGGAAGCTTAGCAACCCCTTTCAATGAAAGGGATTCTCGTCATTCTCTGCTTGGGGCTACTTCAATAGGACAACAAACCATAGCGATAGAACTTGGAACTTCCTTATTGTGCCAAGTTTCAAAGAGCTAGCACACACCATGTTTGATTTAGAGTTCCAACTACATGTATCCATATAGGAGAATACTGAGTGAAACCTAAACATGAAAACGGTTACTGAAAAGGAACGGTTTAACCTAGAAGAACGAAATTTGGGGAGCCAAGTGGGATTGGTGTCCTGATCATTATATGGAAGTATCATCAAGATTGGGTGAAAAAATGTTTGCTGAGATTTCAGGAAACTCATAGTTTGTTGGGAAGCTTGGCAACCCGTTTCAATGAAAGTGATTCTTGTCAGTCTCTGCTTGGGGCTACTTCAATAGGACACAAACCATAGCGAAAGTACTTGGAACTATATTATTGTGCCACGTTTCAAAGAGCTGGCACACACTGTGTTTGATTTAGAGTTCAACTACATGTATCCATATAGGAGAAAACAGAGTGAAACCTAAACATGAAAACGGTTACTGCAAAGGAACGGTTTAACCTAGAAGAACGAAATTTAGTGAGCCAAGTGGGATTCGTGTACTGATCACTACCTGCAAGTATCATCAAGACTGGGTGCAAAAATGTTTGCTGAGATTTCAGGAAACTCGTAGTTTTTTGGAAGCGTGGCAACCCCTTTCAAAGAAAGGGATTCTCGTCAGTCTCTGCTTGGGGCTACTTCAATAGGACACAAACCAAAGCGATAGAACTTGGAACTACATTATTGTGCCAAGTTTCAAAGTGCTAGCACACACCGTGTTTGATTTAGAGTTCCAAATACATGTATCCATATAGGAGAAAACAGAGTGAAACCTAAACATGAAAACGGTTACTGCAAAGGAACGGTTTAACCTATAAGAACGAAATTTGGTGAGGGAAGTGGGATTGGTGTACTGATCATTAAATGGAAGTATCATCAAGATTGGGTGAAAAAAATGTTTGCTGAGATTTCAGGAAACTCGTAGTTTTTTGGAAGCTTGGCAACCCCTTTCAATGAAAGGGATTCTCGTCATTCTCTGCTTGGGGCTACTTCAATAGGACACAAACCATAGCGATAGAACTTGGAACTTCCTTATTGTGCCAAGTTTCAAAGAGCTAGCACACACCATGTTTGATTTAGAGTTCCAACTACATGTATCCATATAGGATAATACTGAGTGTAACCTAAACATGAAAACGGTTACTGAAAAGGAACGGTTTAACCTAGAAGAACGAAATTTGGTGAGCCAAGTGGGATTGGTGTCCTGATCATTAAATGGAAGTATCATCAAGATTGGGTGAAAAAATGTTTGCTGAGATTTCAGGAAACTCGTAGTTTGTTGGAAGCTTGGCAACCCCTTTCAATGAAAGTGATTCTTGTCAGTATCTGCTTGGGGCCTACTTCAATAGGACACAAACCATAGCGAAAGTACTTGGAACTACATTATTGTGCCAAGTTTCAAAGAGCTGGCACACACCGTGTTTGATTTAGCGTTCCAAGTACATGTATCCATATAGGAGAAAACTGAGTGAAACCTAAACATGAAAACGGTTACTGAAAAGGAACGCTTTAACCTAGAAGAACGAAATTTGGTGAGCCAAGTGGGATTGGTGTCCTGATCATTAAATGGAAGTATCATCAAGATTGGGTGAAAAAATGTTTGCTGAGATTTCGGGAAACTCGTAGTTTTTTGGAAGCTTGGCAACGCCTTTCAATGAAATGGGATTCTCGTCATTCTCTGCTTGGGGCTACTTCAATAGGACACAAACCATAGCGATAGAACTTGGAACTTCCTTATTGTGCCAAGTTTCAAAGAGCTAGCACACACCATGTTTGGATTTAGAGTTCCAACTACATGTATCCATATATGAGAATACTGAGTGAAAACCTAAACATGAAAACGGTTCCTGAAAAGGAACGGTTTAACCTAGAAGAACGAAATTTGGGTGAGCCAAGTGGGATTGTTGTCCTGATCATTAAATGGAAGTATCATCAAGATTGGGTGAAAAAATGTTTGCTGAGATTTCAGGACTTGGCAACCCCTTTCAATGAAAAGGGATTCTCGTCAGTCTCTGCTTGGGCCTACTTCAATAGGACACAAACCATAGCGATAGAACTTGGAACTACCTTATTGTGCCAAGTTTCAAAGAGCTAGCACACACCGTGTTTGATTTAGAGTTCCAACTACATGTATCCATATAGGAGAAAACAGAGTGAAACCGAAATATGAAAACGGTTACTGCAAAGGAACGGTTTAACTTCGAAGAACGAAATTTAGTGAGCCAAGTGGGATTCGTGTACTGATCAGTACCTGCAAGTATCATCAAGATTGGGTGCAAAAATGTTTGCTGAGATTTCAGGAAACTCGTAGTTTGTTGGAAGCTTGGCAACCCGTTTCAATGAAAGGGATTCTCGTCAGTCTCTGCTTGGGGCTACTTCAATAGGACACAAACCATAGCGATAGAACTTGGAACTACATTATTGTGCCAAGTTTCAAAGAGCTAGCACAAACCGTGTTTGATTTAGAGTTCCAACTACATGTATCCATATAGGAGAAAACAGAGTGAAACCTAAACATGAAAACGGTTACTGCAAAGTAACGGGTTTAACATAGAAGAACGAAATTTAGTGAGCCAAGTGGGATTGGTGTCTTGATCATTAAATGGAAGTATCGTCAAGATTGGGTGAAAAAATGTTTGCTGAGATTTCAGGAAACTCGTAGTTTTTTGGAAGCTTGGCAACGACTTTCAATGAAAGTGATTCTCGCAGTCTCTGCTTGGGGCTACTGCATTAGGACACAAACCCTAGCGATAGAACTTGGAACTACATTATTGTGCCAAGTTTCAAAGAGCTAGCACACACCGTGTTTGATTTAGAGTTCAAACTACATGTATCCATATAGGAGAAAACAGAGTGAAACCTAAACATGAAAACGGTTACTGCAAAGGAACGGTTTAACCTAGAAGAACGAAATTTGGTGAGCCAAGTGGGATTGGTGTATGATCATTAATGGAAGTATCATCAATATTAGGTGAAGCGGTAGCGCGCTCGCCTGGCATGCATGCGGCCCGGGTTCGATCCTCAGCACCACAAACAAGCAAAGGTGTTGTGTCCGCCGAGAACTCAAAATAAATAAATATTTTGGGCTGGGGATGTGGCTCAAGCGGTAGCGCGCTCGCCTGGCATGCGTGCGATCCGGGTTCGATCCTCAGCACCACATACCAACAAAGATGTTGTGTCCGCCGAGAACTAAAAAAATAAATAAATAAATTTCTCTCTCTCTCTCTCTCTCTCTCTCTCCTCTCTCACTCTCTCCTTTAAAAAAAAAAAAAAAAAAAAAAAAAAAATATTAGGTGAAAAAATATTTGCTGAGATTTCAGGAAACTCGTAGTTTTTGCAAGCGTGGCAACCCCTTTCAATGAATGTGATTCTCGTCAGTCTCTACTTGGGGCTACTTCAATAGGACACAAACCATAGCAATAGAACTTGGAACTACATTATTGTGCCATGTTTCAAAGAGCTAGCACACACCGTGTTTGATTTAGAGTTCCAACTACATGTATCCATACAGGAGAAAACAGAGTGAAACCTAAACATGAAAACGGTTACTGCAAAGGAACGGTTTAACCTAGAAGAACGAAATTTGGTGAGCCAAGTGGGATTGGTGTCCTGATCATTAAATGGACGTATCATCAAGATTGGGAGAAAAAAGGTTTGCTGAGATTTCAGGAAACTCGTAGTTTTTTGGTAGCTTGGCAACCTCTTTCAATGAAAGTGACTCTCGTAAGTCTCTGCTTGGGGATACTTCAATAGGACAGAAACCTTAGCGATAGAACTTGGAACTACCTTATTGTGCCAAGTTTCAAAGAGCTAGCACACACCGTGTTTGATTTAGAGTTCCAACTACATGTATCCTTATAGGAGAAAACAGAGTGAAACCTAAACCTGAAAACGGTTACTGCAAAGGAACGGTTTAAACCTAGAAGAACGAAATTTGGTGAGCCAATTGGGATTGGTGTAGTGATCATTAAATGGAAGTATCATCAAGATTGGGTGAAAAAATGTTTCCTGAGATTTCAGGAAATCGTAGTTTTTTGGAAGCTTGGCAACCCCTTTCAATGAAAGGGATTCTCGTCAGTCTCTGCTTGGGGCTTCTTCAATAGGACACAAACCATAGCGAAAGTACTTGGAACTACATTATTGTGCCAAGTTCAAAGAGCTAGCACACACTGTGTTTGATTTAGAGTTCCAACTACATGTATCCATATAGGAGAAAACTGAGTGAAACCTAAACATGAAAACGGTTACTGAAAAGGAACGCTTTAACCTAGAAGAACGAAATTTGGTGAGCCAAGTGGGATTGGTGTCCTGATCATTAAATGGAAGTATCATCAAGATTGGGTGAAAAAATGTTTGCTGAGATTTCAGGAAACTCGTAGTTTTTTGGAAGCGTGTCAACCCCTTTCAATGAAAGGGATTCTCGTGATTCTCTGCTTGGGGCTACTTCAATAGGACACAAACCATAGCGATAGAACTTGGAACTTCCTTATTGTGCCAAGTTTCAATGAGCTAGCACACACCGTGTTTGATTTAGAGTTCCAACTACATGTATCCATATAGAAGAATACTGAGTGAAACCTAAACATGAAAACGGTTACTGAAAAGTTACGGTTTAACCTAGAAGACACGAAATTTGGTGAGCCAAGTGAGATTGGTGTCTGATCATTAAATGGAAGTATCATCAAGATTGGGTGAGAAAATGTTTGCTGAGATTTCAGGAACCTCGTAGTTTTTTTGGAAGCTTGGCAACCCCTTTCAATGAAAGTGATTCTCGTCAGTCTCTGCTTGGGGCTACTGCATTAGGACACAAACCATAGCGATAGAACTTGGAACTACATTATTGTGCCAAGTTTCAAAGAGCTAGCACAAACCGTGTTTGATTTAGAGTTCAAACTACATGTATCCATATAGGAGAAAACAGAGTCAAACCTAAACATGAAAACGGTTACTGCAAAGGAACGGTTTAACCTAGAAGAACGAAATTTGGTGAGCCAAGTGGGATTGGTGTATGATCATTAAATGGAAGTATCATCAAGATTAGGTGAAAAAATATTTGCTGAGATTTCAGGAAACTCGTAGTTTTTTGCAAGCTTGGCAACCCCTTTCAATGAAAGGGATTCTCGTCAGTCTCTGCTTGGGGCTACTTCAATAGGACACAAACCATAGCGATAGAACTTGGAACTACATTATTGTGCCATGTTTCAAAGTGCTAGCACACACCGTGTTTGATTTATAGTTCCAAATACATGTATCCATATAGGAGAAAACAGAGTGAAACCTAAACATGAAAACGGTTTCTGCAAAGGAAAGGTTTAACCTATAAGAACGAAATTTGGTGAGCCAAGTGGGATTGGTGTACTGATCATTAAATGGAAGTATCATCAAGATTGGGTGAAAAAAATGTTTGCTGAGATTTCAGGAAACTCGTAGTTTTTTGGAAGCTTGGCAACCCCTTTCAATGAAAGGGATTCTCGTCATTCTCTGCTTGGGGCTACTTCAATAGGACACAAACCATAGCGATAGAACTTGGAACTTCCTTATTGTGCCAAGTTTCAAAGAGCTAGCACACACTGTGTTTGATTTAGAGTTCCAACTACATGTATCCATATAGGAGAAAACTGAGTGAAACATAAACATGAAAACGGTTACTGAAAAGGAACGCTTTAACCTAGAAGAACGAAATTTGGTGAGCCAAGTGGGATTGGTGTCCTGATCATTAAATGGAAGTATCATCAAGATTGGGTGAAAAAATGTTTGCTGAGATTTCAGGAAACTCGTAGTTTTTTGGAAGCGTGGCAACCCCTTTCAATGAAAGGGATTCTCGTGATTCTCTGCTTGGGGCTACTTCAATAGGACACAAACCATAGCGATAGAACTTGGAACTTCCTTATTGTGCCAAGTTTCAATGAGCTAGCACACACCGTGTTTGATTTAGAGTTCCAACTACATGTATCCATATAGAAGAATACTGAGTGAAACCTAAACATGAAAACGGTTACTGAAAAGTTACGGTTTAACCTAGAAGAACGAAATTTGGTGAGCCAAGTGAGATTGGTGTCCTGATCATTAAATGGAAGTATCATCAAGATTGGGTGAGAAAATGTTTGCTGAGATTTCAGGAACCTCGTAGTTTTTTGGAAGCTTGGCAACCCCTTTCAATGAAAGGGATTCTCGTCATTCTCTGCTTGGGGCTACTTCAATACGACACAAACCATAGCGATAGAACTTGGAACTTCCTTATTGTGCCAAGTTTCAAAGAGCTAGCACACACCATGTTTGATGTAGAGTTCCAACTACATGTATCCATATAGGAGAATACTGAGTGAAACCTAAACATGAAAACGGTTACTGAAAAGGAACGGTTTAACCTAGAAGAACGAAATTTGGTGAGCCAAGTGGGATTGGTGTCCTGATCACTATATGGAAGTATCATCAAGATTGGGTGAAAAAATGTTTGCTGAGATTTCAGGAAACTCGTAGTTTGTTGGAAGCTTGGCAACCGGTTTCAATGAAAGTGATTCTTGTCAGTCTCTGCTTGGGGCTACTTCAATAGGACACAAACCATAGCGAAAGTACTTGGAACTATATTATTGTGCCAAGTTTTCAAAGAGCTGGCACACACTGTGTTTTGATTTAGAGTTCCAACTACATGTATCCATATAGGAGAAAACAGAGTGAAACCTAAACATGAAAACGGTTACTGCAAAGGAACGGTTTAACCTAGAAGAACGAAATTTAGTGAGCCAAGTGGGATTCGTGTACTGATCACTACCTGCAAGTATCATCAAGACTGGGTGCAAAAATGTTTGCTGAGATTTCAGGAAACTCGTAGTTTGTTGGACGCTTGGCAACCCGTTTCAATGAAAGGGATTCTCGTCAGTCTCTGCTTGGGGCTACTTCAATAGGACACAAACGATAGCGATAGAACTTGGAACTACATTATTGTGCCAAGTTTCAAAGAGCTAGGACAAACCGTGTTTGATTAGAGTTTACAACTACATGTAATCCATATAGAAAACAGAGTGAAACCTAAACATGAAAACGGTTACTGTAAAGGAACGGTTTAACAGAGAAGAACGAAATTTAGTGAGCCAAGTGGGATTGGTGTCTTGATCATTAAATGGAAGTATCATCAAGATTGGGTGAAAAAATGTTTGCTGAGATTTCAGGAAACTCGTAGTTTTTTGGAAGGTTGGCAACCCCTTTCAATGAAAGTGATTCTCGTCAGTCTCTGCTTGGGGCTACTGCATTAGGACACAAACCATAGCGATAGAACTTGGAACTACATTATTGTGCCAAGTTTCAAAGAGCGAGCACACACCGTGTTTGATTAGAGTTCAAACTACATGTATCCATATAGGAGAAAACAGAGTGAAACCTAAACATGAAAACGGTTACTGCAAAGGAAAGGTTTAACCTAGAAGAACGAAATTTAGTGAGCCAAGTGGTATTGGTGTATGATCATTAAATGGAAGTATCATCAAGATTAGGTGAAAAAATATTTGCTGAGATTTCAGGAAACTCGTAGTTTTTTGGAAGCTTGGCAACCCCTTTCAATGAAAGGAATTCTCGTCAGTCTCTGCTTGGGGCTACTTCAATAGGACACAAACCAAAGCGATAGAACTTGGATCTACATTATTGTGCCAAGTTTCAAAGTGCTACCACACACCGTGTTTGATTTAGAGTTCCAAATACATGTATCCATATAGGAGAAAACAGAGTGAAACCTAAACATGAAAACGGTTACTGCAAAGGAACGGTTTAACCTATAAGAACGAAATTTGGTGAGGGAAGTGGGATTGGTGTACTGATCATTAAATGGAAGTATCATCAAGATTGGGTGAAAAAAATGTTTGCTGAGATTTCAGGAAACTCGTAGTTTTTTGGAAGCTTGGCAACCCCTTTCAATGAAAGGGATTCTCGTCATTCTCTGCTTGGGGCTACTTCAATAGGACACAAACCGTAGCGATAGAACTTGAAACTTCCTTATTGTGCCAAGTTTCAAAGAGCTAGCACACACCATGTTTGATTTAGAGTTCCAACTATATGTATCCTTATAGGATAATACTGAGTGTAACCTAAACATGAAAACGGTTACTGAAAAAGAACGGTTTAACCTAGAAGAATGAAATTTGGTGAGCCAAGTGGGATTGGTGTCCTGATCATTAAATGGAAGTATCATCAAGATTGGGTGAAAAAATGTTTGCTGAGATTTCAGGAAACTCGTAGTTTGTTGGAAGCTTGGCAACCCCTTTCAATGAAAGTGATTCTTGTCAGTCTCTGCTTGGGGCTACTTCAATAGGACACAAACCATAGCGAAAGTACTTGGAACTACATTATTGTGCGAAGTTTCAAAGAGCTGGCACACACCGTGTTTGATTTAGCGTTACAACTACATGTATCCATATAGGAGAAAACTGAGTGAAACCTAAACATGAAAACGGTTACTGAAAAGGAACGCTTTAACCTAGAAGAACGAAATTTGGTGAGCCAAGTGGGATTGGTGTCCTGATCATTAAATGGAAGTATCATCAAGATTGGGTGAAAAAATGTTTGCTGAGATTTCGGGAAACTCGTAGTTTTTTGGAAGCTTGGCAACGCCTTTCAATGAAAGGGATTCTCGTCATTCTCTGCTTGGGGCTACTTCAATAGGACACAAACCATAGCGATAGAACTTGGAACTTCCTTATTGTGCCAAGTTTCAAAGAGCTAGCACACACCATGTTTGAATTAGAGTTCCAACTACATGTATCCATATAGGAGAATACTGAGTGAAACCTAAACATGAAAACGGTTCCTGAAAAGGAACGGTTTAACCTAGAAGAACGAAATTTGGTGAGCCAAGTGGGATTGTAGTCCTGATCATTAAATGGAAGTATCATCAAGATTGGGTGAAAAAATGTTTGCTGAGATTTCAGGAACCTCGTAGTTTTTTGGAAGCTTGGCAACCCCTTTCAATGAAAGTGATTCTCGTCAGTCTCTGCTTGGGCCTACTTCAATAGGACACAAACCATAGCGATAGAACTTGGAACTACCTTATTGTGCCAAGTTTCAAAGAGCTAGCACACACCGTGTTTGATTTAGAGTTCCAACTACATGTATCCATATAGGAGAAAACAGAGTGAAACCTAAACATGAAAACGGTTACTGAAAAGGAACGGTTTCACCTAGAAGAACGAAATTTAGTGAGCCAAGTGGGATTCGTGTACTGATCAGTACCAGCAAGTATCATCAAGATTGGGTGCAAAAATGTTTGCTGAGATTTCAGGAAACTCGTAGTTTTTGGGAAGCTTGGCAACCCGTTTCAATGAAAGGGATTCTCGTCAGTCTCTGCTTGGGGATACTTCAATAGGACACAAACCTTACCGATAGAACTTGGAACTACATTATTGTGCCAAGTTTCAAAGAGCTAGCACAAACCGTGTTTGATTTAGAGCTCCAACTACATGTATCCATATAGGAGAAAACAGAGTGAAACCTAAACCTGAAAACGGTGACTGCAACGGAACGGTTTAACCTAGAAGAACGAAATTTGGTGATCCAAGTCGGATTGGTGTATGATCATTAAAAGGAAGTATCATCAAGCTTGGGTGCAAAAATGTTTGCTGAGATTTCAGGAAACTCGTAGTTTGTTGGAAGCTTGGCAACAAGTTTCAATGAAAGGGATTCTCGTCAGTCTCTGCTTGGGGCTACTTCAATAGGACACAAACCATAGCGATAGAACTTGGAACTACATTATTGTGCCAAGTTTCAAAGAGCTAGCACACACCGTGTTTGATTTACAGTTCCAAATACATGTATCCATATAGGAGAAAACAGAGTGAAACCTAAACATGAAAACGGTTACTGCAAAGGAACGGTTTCACCTAGAAGAACGAAATTTAGTGAGCCAAGTGGGATTCGTGTACTGATCACTACCTGCAAGTATCATCAAGACTGGGTGCAAAAATGTTTGCTGAGATTTCAGGAAACTCGTAGTTTTTTGGAACCTTGGCAACCCTTTCAATGTAAGGGATTCTCCTCAGTCTCTGCTTGGGGCTACTTCAATAGGACACAAACCATAGCGATAGAACTTGGAACTACATTATTGTGCCATGTTTCAAAGAGCTAGCACACACCGTGTTTGTTTTAGAGTTCCAACTACATGTATCCATACAGGAGAAAACAGAGTGAAACCTAAACATGAAAACGGTTACTGCAAAGGAACGGTTTAACCTAGAAGAACGAAATTTGGTGAGCCAAGTGGGATTGGTGTCCTGATCATTAAATGGAAGTATCATCAAGATGGGAGAAAAAATGTTTGCTGAGATTTCAGGAAACTCGTAGTTTTTTGGTAGCTTGGCAACCTCTTTCAATGAAAGTGACTCTCGTAAGTCTCTGCTTGGGGATACTTCAATAGGACAGAAACCATAGCGATAGAACTTGGAACTACCTTATTGTGCCAAGTTTCAAAGAGCTAGCGCACACCGTGTTTGATTTAGAGTTCCAACTACATGTATCCTTATAGGAGAAAACAGAGTGAAACCTAAACATGAAAACGGTTACTGCAAAGGAACGGTTTAACCTAGAAGAACGAAATTTGGTGAGCCAATTGGGATTGGTGTAGTGATCATTAAATGGAAGTATCATCAAGATTGGGTGAAAAAATGTTTCCTGAGATTTCAGGAAAATCGTAGTTTTTTGGAAGCTTGGCAACCCCTTTCAATGAAAGGGATTCTCGTCAGTCTCTGCTTGGGGCTACTTCAATAGGACACAAACCATAGCGAAAGTACTTGGAACTACATTATTGTGCCAAGTTTCAAAGAGCTAGCACACACTGTGTTTGATTTAGAGTTCCAACTACATGTATCCATAAAGGAGAAAACTGAGTGAAACCTAAACATGAAAACGGTTACTGAAAAGGAACGCTTTAACCTAGAAGAACGAAATTTGGTGAGCCAAGTGGGATTGGTGTCCTGATCATTAAATGGAAGTATCATCAAGATTGGGTGAAAAAATGTTTGCTGAGATTTCAGGAAACTCGTAGTTTTTTGGAAGCGTGGCAACCCCTTTCAATGAAAGGGATTCTCGTGATTCTCTGCTTGGGGCTACTTCAATAGGACACAAACCATAGCGATAGAACTTGGAACTTCCTTATTGTGCCAAGTTTCAAAGAGCTAGCACACACCGTGTTTGATTTAGAGTTCCAACTACATGTATCCATATAGGAGAATACTGAGTGAAACCTAAACATGAAAACGGTTACTGAAAAGTTACGGTTTAACCTAGAAGAACGAAATTTGGTGAGCCAAGTGAGATTGGTGTCCTGATCATTAAATGGAAGTATCATCAAGATTGGGTGAAAAAATGTTTGCTGAGATTTCAGGAACCTCATAGTTTTTTGGAAGCTTGGCAACCCCTTTCAATGAAAGTGATTCTCGTCAGTCTCTGCTTGGGGCTACTGCATTAGGACACAAACCATAGCGATAGAACTTGGAACTACATTATTGTGCCAAGTTTCAAAGGGCTAGCACACACCGTGTTTGATTTAGAGTTCAAACTACATGTATCCATATAGGAGAAAACAGAGTCAAACCTAAACATGAAAACGGTTACTGCAAAGGAACGGTTTAACCTAGAAGAACGAAATTTGGTGAGCCAAGTGGGATTGGTGTATGATCATTAAATGGAAGTATCATCAAGATTAGGTTTAAAAAAATATTTGCTGAGATTTCAGGAAACTCGTAGTTTTTTGCAAGCTTGGCAACCCCTTTCAATGAAAGGGATTCTCGTCAGTCTCTGCTTGGGGCTACTTCAATAGGACACAAACCATAGCGATAGAACTTGGAACTACATTATTGTGCCATGTTTCAAAGTGCTAGCACACACCGTGTTTGATTTATAGTTCCAAATACATGTATCCATATAGGAGAAAACAGAGTGAAACCTAAACATGAAAACGGTTTCTGCAAAGGAACGGTTTAACCTATAAGAACGAAATTTGGTGAGCCAAGTGGGATTGGTGTACTGATCATTAAATGGAAGTATCATCAAGATTGGGTGAAAAAATGTTTCCTGAGATTTCAGGAAAATCGTAGTTTTTTGGAAGCTTGGCAACCCCTTTCAATGAAAGGGATTCTCGTCATTCTCTGCTTGGGGCTACTTCAATAGGACACAAACCATAGCGATAGAACTTGGAACTTCCTTATTGTGCCAAGTTTCAAAGAGCTAGCACACACCATGTTTGATTTAGAGTTCCAACTACATGTATCCATATAGGAGAATACTGAGTGAAACCTAAACATGAAAACGGTTACTGAAAAGGAACGGTTTAACCTAGAAGAACGAAATTTGGTGAGCCAAGTGGGATTGGTGTCCTGATCATTATATGGAAGTATCATCAAGATTGGGTGAAAAAATGTTTGCTGAGATTTCAGGAAACTCGTAGTTTGTTGGAAGCTTGGCAACCCGTTTCAATGAAAGTGATTCTTGTCAGTCTCTGCTTGGGGCTGCTTCAATAGGACACAAACCATAGCGAAAGTACTTGGAACTATATTATTGTGCCAAGTTTCAAAGAGCTGGCACACACTGTGTTTGATTTAGAGTTCCAACTACATGTATCCATATAGGAGAAAACAGAGTGAAACCTAAACATGAAAACGGTTCCTGAAAAGGAACGGTTTAACCTAGAAGAACGAAATTTGGTGAGCCAAGTGGGATTGTAGTCCTGATCATTAAATGGAAGTATCATCAAGATTGGGTGAAAAAATGTTTGCTGAGATTTCAGGAACCTCGTAGTTTTTTGGAAGCTTGGCAACCCCTTTCAATGAAAGTGATTCTCGTCAGTCTCTGCTTGGGCCTACTTCAATAGGACACAAACCATAGCGATAGAACTTGGAACTACCTTATTGTGCCAAGTTTCAAAGAGCTAGCACACACCGTGTTTGATTTAGAGTTCCAACTACATGTATCCATATAGGAGAAAACAGAGTGAAACCTAAACATGAAAACGGTTACTGCAAAGGAACGGTTTCACCTAGAAGAACGAAATTTAGTGAGCCAAGTGGGATTCGTGTACTGATCAGTACCAGCAAGTATCATCAAGATTGGGTGCAAAAATGTTTGCTGAGATTTCAGGAAACTCGTAGTTTTTGGGAAGCTTGGCAACCCGTTTCAATGAAAGGGATTCTCGTCAGTCTCTGCTTGGGGATACTTCAATAGGACACAAACCTTACCGATAGAACTTGGAACTACATTATTGTGCCAAGTTTCAAAGAGCTAGCACAAACCGTGTTTGATTTAGAGCTCCAACTACATGTATCCATATAGGAGAAAACAGAGTGAAACCTAAACATGAAAACGGTGACTGCAACGGAACGGTTTAACCTAGAAGAACGAAATTTGGTGATCCAAGTCGGATTGGTGTATGATCATTAAAAGGAAGTATCATCAAGCTTGGGTGCAAAAATGTTTGCTGAGATTTCAGGAAACTCGTAGTTTGTTGGAAGCTTGGCAACAAGTTTCAATGAAAGGGATTCTCGTCAGTCTCTGCTTGGGGCTACTTCAATAGGACACAAACCATAGCGATAGAACTTGGAACTACATTATTGTGCCAAGTTTCAAAGAGCTAGCACACACCGTGTTTGATTTACAGTTCCAAATACATGTATCCATATAGGAGAAAACAGAGTGAAACCTAAACATGAAAACGGTTACTGCAAAGGAACGGTTTCACCTAGAAGAACGAAATTTAGTGAGCCAAGTGGGATTCGTGTACTGATCACTACCTGCAAGTATCATCAAGACTGGGTGCAAAAATGTTTGCTGAGATTTCAGGAAACTCGTAGTTTTTTGGAACCTTGGCAACCCTTTTAATGTAAGGGATTCTCCTCAGTCTCTGCTTGGGGCTACTTCAATAGGACACAAACCATAGCGATAGAACTTGGAACTACATTATTGTGCCATGTTTCAAAGAGCTAGCACACACCGTGTTTGTTTTAGAGTTCCAACTACATGTATCCATACAGGAGAAAACTGAGTGAAACCTAAACATGAAAACGGTTAGTGAAAAGGAACGCTTTAACCTAGAAGAACGAAATTTGGTGAGCCAAGTGGGATTGGTGTCCTGATCATTAAATGGAAGTATCATCAAGATTGGGTGAAAAAATGTTTGCTGAGATTTCAGGAAACTCGTAGTTTTTTGGAAGCTTGGCAACCCGTTTCAATGAAAGTGATTCTTGTCAGTCTCTGCTTGGGGCTACTTCAATAGGACACAAACCATAGCGAAAGTACTTGGAACTATATTATTGTGCCAAGTTTCAAAGAGCTAGCACACACCGTGTTTGATTTAGAGTTCCAAATACATATATCCATATAGGAGAATACTGAGTGAAACCTAAACATGAAAACGGTTACTGAAAAGTTACGGTTTAACCTACAAGAACGAAATTTGGTGAGCCAAGTGGGATTGGTGTCCTGATCATTAAATGGAAGTATCATCAAGATTGGGTGAAAAAATGTTTGCTGAGATTTCAGGAACCTCGTAGTTTTTTGGAAGCTTGGCAACCCCTTTCAATGAAAGTGATTCTCGTCAGTCTCTGCTTGGGCCTACTTCAATAGCACACAAATCATAGCGATAGAACTTGGAACTACCTTATTGTGCCAATTTTCAAAGAGCTAGCACACACCGTGTTTGATTTAGAGTTCCAAATACATATATCCATATACGAGAAAACAGAGTGAAACCTAAACATGAAAACGGTTACTGCAAAGGAACGGTTTAACCTAGAAGAACGAAATTTAGTGAGCCAAGTGGGATTCGTGTACTGATCAGTACCTGCAAGTTTCATCAAGATTGGGTGCAAAAATGTTTGCTGAGATTTCAGGAAACTCGTAGTTTTTTGGAAGCTTGGCAACCCCTTTCAATGAAAGTGATTCTTGTCAGTCTCTGCTTGGGGCTACTTCAATAGGACACAAACCATAGCGAAAGTACTTGGAACTACATTATTGTGCCAAGTTTCAAAGAGCTGGCACACACCGTGTTTGATTTAGCGTTCCAACTACATGTATCCATATAGGAGAAACAGAGTGAAAGCTAAACCATGAAAACGGTTACTGCAAAGGAACGGTTTAACAGAGAAGAACGAAATTTTAGTGAGCCAAGTGGTATTGGTGTATGATCATTAAATGGAAGTATCATCAAGATTAGGTGAAAAAATATTTGCTGAGATTTCAGGAAACTCGTAGTTTTTTTGGAAGCTTGGAAACCCCTTTCAATGAAAGGAATTCTCGTCAGTCTCTGCTTGGGGCTACTTCAATAGGACACAAACCATAGCGATAGAACTTGGATCTACATTATTGTGCCAAGTTTCAAAGTGCTAGCACGCACCGTGTTTGATTTAGAGTTCCAAATATATGTATCAATATAGGAGAAAACAGAGTGAAACCTAACCATGAAAACGGTTACTGCAAAGGAACGGTTTAACCTATAAGAACGAAATTGGTGAGCAAGTGGGATTGGTGTCCTGATCATTAAATGGAAGTATCATCAAGATTGGGTGAAAAAAATGTTTGCTGAGATTTCAGGAAACTCGTAGTTTTTTGGAAGCTTGGCAACCCCTTTCGATGAAAGGGATTCTCGTCATTCTCTGCTTGGGGCTACTTCAATAGGACACAAACCATAGCGATAGAACTTGCAACTTCCTTATTGTGCCAAGTTTCAAAGAGCTAGCACACACCATGTTTGATTTAGAGTTCCAACAACATGTATCCATATAGGAGAATACTGAGTGAAACCTAAACATGAAAACGGTTACTGCAAAGGAACGGTTTAACCTAGAAGAACGAAATTTGGTGAGCCAAGTGGATTGGTGTCCTGATCATTAAATGGAAGTATCATCAAGATTGGGTGAGAAAATGTTTGCTGAGCTTTCAGGAAACTCGTAGTTTGTTGGAAGCTTGGCAACCCCTTTCAATGAAAGTGATTCTTGTCAGTCTCTGCTTGGGGCTACTTCAATAGGACACAAACCATAGCGAAAGTACTTGGAACTACATTATTGTGCCAAGTTTCAAAGAGCTGGCACACACCGAGTTTGATTTAGAGTTCCAACTACATGTATCCATATAGGAGAAAACAGAGTGAAACCTAAACATGAAAACGGTTACTGCAAAGGAACGGTTTAACCTAGAAGAACGAAATTTAGTGAGCCAAGTGGGATTCGTGTACTGATCACTACCTGCAAGTATCATCAAGACTGGGTGCAAAAATGTTTGCTGAGATTTCCGGAAACTCGTAGTTGTTTGGCAGCTTGGCAACCCCTTTTAATGAAAGTGATTCTCGTCAGTCTCTGCTTGGGGCTACTTCAATAGGACACAAACCATAGCGATAGAACTTGGAACTACATTATTGTGCCAAGTTTCAATGAGCTAGCACACACCGTGTTTGATTTAGAGTTCCAACTACATGTATCCATAACATTAGAAAACAGAGTGAAACCTAAACATGAAAACGGTTACTGCAAAGGTACGGTTTAACCTAGAAGAACGAAATTTGGTGAGCCAAGTGGGATTGGTGTCCCTGATCATTAAATGGAAGTATCATCAAGATTGGGAGAAAAAATGTTTGCTGAGATTTCAGGAAACTCGTAGTTTTTTGGAAGCTTGGAAACCCTTTCAATGAAAGTGACTCTCGTAAGTCTCTGCTTGGGGCTACTTCAATAGGACAGAAACCATAGCAATAGAACTTGGAATTACCTTATTGTGCCAAGTTTCAAAGAGCTAGCATACACCGTGTTTGATTTAGAGTTCCAACTACATGTATCCTTATAGGAGAAAACAGAGTGAAACCTAAACAGGAAAACGGTTACTGCAAAGGAACCGTTTAACCTAGAAGAACGAAATTTGGTGAGCCAATTGGGATTGGTGTACTGATCATTAAATGCAAGTATCATCAAGATTGGGTGAAAAAATGTTTGCTGAGATTTGAGGAAACTCGTAGTTTTTTGCAAGCTTGGCAACCCCTTTCAATGAAAGGGATTCTCGTCAGTCTCTGCTTGGGGCTACTTCAATAGGACACAAACCATAGCGATAGAACTTGGATCTACATTATTGTGCCAAGTTTCAAAGTGCTAGCACGCACCGTGTTTGATTTAGAGTTCCAAATATATGTATCCATATAGGAGAAAACAGAGTGAAACCTAAACATGAAAACGGTTACTGCAAAGGAACGGTTTAACCTATAAGAACGAAATTTGGTGAGCCAAGTGGGATTGGTGTCCTGATCATTAAATGGAAGTATCATCAAGATTGGGTGAAAAAAAATGTTTGCTGAGATTTCAGGAAACTCGTAGTTTTTTGGAAGCTTGGCAACCCCTTTCAATGAAAGGGATTCTCGTCATTCTCTGCTTGGGGCTACTTCAATAGGACACAAACCATAGCGATAGAACTTGCAACTTCCTTATTGTGCCAAGTTTCAAAGAGCTAGCACACACCATGTTTGATTTAGAGTTCCAACAACATGTATCCATATAGGAGAATACTGAGTGAAACCTAAACATGAAAACGGTTACTGCAAAGGAACGGTTTAACCTAGAAGAACGAAATTTGGTGAGCCAAGTGGGATTGGTGTCCTGATCATTAAATGGAAGTATCATCAAGATTGGGTGAAAAAATGTTTGCTGAGCTTTCAGGAAACTCGTAGTTTGTTGGAAGCTTGGCAACCCCTTTCAATGAAAGTGATTCTTGTCAGTCTCTGCTTGGGGCTACTTCAATAGGACACAAACCATAGCGAAAGTACTTGGAACTACATTATTGTGCCAAGTTTCAAAGAGCTGGCACACACCGTGTTTGATTTAGAGTTCCAACTACATGTATCCATATAGGAGAAAACAGAGTGAAACCTAAACATGAAAACGGTTACTGCAAAGGAACGGTTTAACCTAGAAGAACGAAATTTAGTGAGCCAAGTGGGATTCGTGTACTGATCACTACCTGCAAGTATCATCAAGACTGGGTGCAAAAATGTTTGCTGAGATTTCCGGAAACTCGTAGTTGTTTGGCAGCTTGGCAACCCCTTTTAATGAAAGTGATTCTCGTCAGTCTCTGCTTGGGGCTACTTCAATAGGACACAAACCATAGCGATAGAACTTGGAACTACATTATTGTGCCAAGTTTCAATGAGCTAGCACACACCGTGTTTGATTTAGAGTTCCAACTACATGTATCCATACATTAGAAAACAGAGTGAAACCTAAACATGAAAAACGGTTACTGCAAAGGTACGGTTTAACCTAGAAGAACGAAATTTGGTGAGCCAAGTGGGATTGGTGTCCTGATCATTAAACGGAAGTATCATCAAGATTGGGAGAAAAAATGTTTGCTGAGATTTCAGGAAACTCGTAGTTTTTTGGAAGCTTGGCAACCCTTTCAATGAAAGTGACTCTCGTAAGTCTCTGCTTGGGGCTACTTCAATAGGACAGAAAACCATAGCAATAGAACTTGGAATTACCTTATTGTGCCAAGTTTCAAAGAGCTAGCATACACCGTGTTTGATTTAGAGTTCCAACTACATGTATCCTTATAGGAGAAAACAGAGTGAAACCTAAACAGGAAAACGGTTACTGCAAAGGAACCGTTTAACCTAGAAGAACGAAATTTGGTGAGCCAATTGGGATTGGTGTACTGATCATTAAATGCAAGTATCATCAAGATTGGGTGAAAAAATGTTTGCTGAGATTGAGGAAACTCGTAGTTTTTTGCAAGCTTGGCAACCCCTTTCAATGAAAGGGATTCTCGTCAGTCTCTGCTTGGGGCTACTTCAATAGGACACAAACCATAGCGATAGAACTTGGAACTACATTATTGTGCCAAGTTTCAAAGTGCTAGCACGCACCGTGTTTGATTTAGAGTTGCAAATACATGTATCCATATAGGAGAAAACAGAGTGAAACCTAAACATGAAAACGGTTTCTGTAAAGGAACGGTTTAACCTATAAGAACGAAATTTTGGTGAGCCAAGTGGGATTGGTGTACTGATCATTAAATGGAAGTATCATCACGATTGGGTGAAAAAAAAATGTTTGCTGAGATTTCAGGAAACTCGTAGTTTTTTGGAAGCTTGGCAACCCCTTTCAATGAAAGGGATTCTCGTCATTCTCTGCTTGGGGCTACTTCAATAGGACACAAACCATAGCGATAGAACTTGGAACTTCTTATTGTGCCAAGTTTCAAAGAGCTAGCACACACCATGTTGATTTAGAGTTCCAACTACATGTATCCATATAGGAGAATACTGAGTGAAACCTAAACATGAAAACGGTTACTGAAAAGGAACGGTTTAACCTAGAAGAACGAAATTTGGTGAGCCAAGTGGGATTGGTGTCCTGATCATTAAATGGAAGTATCATCAAGATTGGGTGAAAAAATGTTTGCTGAGATTTCAGGAAACTCGTAGTTTGTTGGAAGCCTGGCAACCCTTTCAATGAAAGTGATTCTTGTCAGTCTCTGCTTGGGGCTACTTCAATAGGACACAATCCATAGCGAAAGTACTTGGATCTACATTATTGTGCCAAGTTTCAAAGAGCTGGCACACACCGTGTTTGATTTAGAGTTCCAACTACATGTATCCATATAGGAGAAAAATTGAGTGAAACCTAAACAGGAAAACGGTTACTGCAAAGGAACCGTTTAACCTAGAAGAACGAAATTTGGTGAGCCAATTGGGATTGGTGTACTGATCATTAAATGCAAGTATCATCAAGATTGGGTGAAAAAATGTTTGCTGAGATTTCAGGAAACTCGTAGTTTTTTGCAAGCTTGGCAACCCCTTTCAATGAAAGGGATTCTCGTCAGTCTCTGCTTGGGGCTACTTCAATAGGACACAAACCATAGCGATAGAACTTGGAACTACATTATTGTGCCAAGTTTCAAAGTGCTAGCACGCACCGTGTTTGATTTAGAGTTGCAAATACATGTATCCATATAGGAGAAAACAGAGTGAAACCTAAACATGAAAACGGTTTCTGCAAAGGAACGGTTTAACCTATAAGAACGAAATTTGGTGAGCCAAGTGGGATTGGTGTACTGATCATTAAATGGAAGTATCATCACGATTGGGTGAAAAAAAAATGTTTGCTGAGATTTCAGGAAACTCGTAGTTTTTTGGAAGCTTGGCAACCCCTTTCAATGAAAGGGATTCTCGTCATTCTCTGCTTGGGGCTACTTCAATAGGACACAAACCATAGCGATAGAACTTGGAACTTCCTTATTGTGCCAAGTTTCAAAGAGCTAGCACACACCATGTTTGATTTAGAGTTCCAACTACATGTATCCATATAGGAGAATACTGAGTGAAACCTAAACATGAAAACGGTTACTGAAAAGGAACGGTTTAACCTAGAAGAACGAAATTTGGTGAGCCAAGTGGGATTGGTGTCCTGATCATTATATGGAAGTATCATCAAGATTGGGTGAAAAAATGTTTGCTGAGATTTCAGGAAACTCGTAGTTTGTTGGAAGCTTGGCAACCCGTTTCAATGAAAGTGATTCTTGTCAGTCTCTGCTTGGGGCTACTTCAATAGGACACAAACCATAGCGAAAGTACTTGGATCTACATTATTGTGCCAAGTTTCAAAGAGCTGGCACACACCGTGTTTGATTTAGAGTTCCAACTACATGTATCCATATAGGAGAAAACAGAGTGAAACCTAAACATGAAAACGGTTACTGCAAAGGAACGGTTTAACCTAGAAGAACGAAATTTAGTGAGCCAAGTGGGATTCGTGTACTGATCACTACCTGCAAGTATCATCAAGACTGGGTGCAAAAATGTTTGCTGAGATTTGAGGAAACTCGTAGTTTTTTGGAAGCGTGGCAACCCCTTTCAATGAATGTGATTCTCGTCAGTCTCTGCTTCGGCTACTTCAATAGGACACAAACCATAGCGATAGAACTTGGAACTACATTATTGTGCCAAGTTTCAATGAGCTAGCACACACCGTGTTTGATTTAGAGTTCCAACTACATGTATCCATACAGGAGAAAACAGAGTGAAACCTAAACATGAAAACGGTTACTGAAAAGGAACGGTTTAACCTAGAAGAACGAAATTTGGTGAGCCAAGTGGGATTGGTGTCCTGATCATTAAATGGAAGTATCATCAAGATTGGGAGAAAAAATGTTTGCTGAGATTTCAGGAAACTCGTAGTTTTTTGGAAGCTTGGCAACCCTTTCAATGAAAGTGACTCTCGTAAGTCTCTGCTTGGGGCTACTTCAATAGGACAGAAACCATAGCGATAGAACTTGGAACTACCTTATTGTGCCATGTTTCAAAGAGCTAGCACACACCGTGTTTGATTTAGAGTTCCAACTACATGTATCCTTATAGGAGAAAACAGAGTGAAACCTAAACATGAAAACGGTTACTGAAAAGGAACGGTTTAACCTAGAAGAACGAAATTTGGTGAGCCAAGTGGGATTGGTTTCCTGATCATTATATGGAAGTATCATCAAGATTGGGTGAAAAAATGTTTGCTGAGATTTCAGGAAACTCGTAGTTTGTTGGAAGCTTGGCAACCCGTTTCAATGAAAGTGATTCTTGTCAGTCTCTGCTTGGGGCTACTTCAATAAGACACAAACCATAGCGAAAGTACTTGGAACTACATTATTGTGCCAAGTTTCAAAGAGCTGGCACACACTGTGTTTGATTTAGAGTTCCAACTACATGTATCCATATAGGAGAAAACAGAGTGAAACCTAAACATGAAAACGGTTACTACAAAGGAACGGTTCAACCTAGAAGAACGAAATTTAGTGAGCCAAGTGGGATTCCTGTACTGATCACTACCTCCAAGTATCATCAAGACTGGGTGCAAAAATGTTTGCTGAGATTTCAGGAAACTCGTAGTTTTTTGGAAGCGTGGCAACCCCTTTCAATGAATGTGATTCTCGTCAGTCTCTGCTTGGGGCTACTTCAATAGGACACAAACCATAGTGATAGAACTTGGAACTACATTATTGTGCCATGATTCAAAGAGCTAGCACACACCGTGTTTGATTTAGAGTTCCAACTACATGTATCCATACAGGAGAAAACAGAGTGAAACCTAAACATGAAAACGGTTACTGCAAAGGAACGGTTTAACATAGAAGAACGAAATTTGGTGAGCCAAGTGCGATTGGTGTCCTGATCATTAAATGGAAGTATCATCAAGATTGGGAGAAAAAATGTTTGCTGAGATTTCAGGAAACTCGTAGTTTTTTGGTAGCTTGGCAACCCCTTTCAATGAAAGTGACTCTCGTAAGTCTCTGCTTGGGGATACTTCAATAGGACAGAAACCATAGCGATAGAACTTGGAACTACCTTATTGTGCCAAGTTTCAAAGAGCTAGCACACACCGTGTTTGATTTAGAGTTTAACTACATGTATCCTTATAGGAAAAAAAGAGTGAAACCTAAACATGAAAACGGTTACTGCAAAGGAACGGTTTAACCTAGAAGAACGAAATTTGGTGAGCCAATTGGGATTGGTGTAGTGATCATTAAATGCAAGTATCATCAAGATTGGGTGAAAAAATGTTTGCTGAGATTTCAGGAAACTCGTAGTTTTTTGGAAGCTTGGCAACCCCTTTCAATGAAAGGGATTCTCGTCAGTCTCTGCTTGGGGCTACTTCAATAGGACACAAACCATAGCGAAAGTACTTGGAACTACATTATTGTGCCAAGTTTCTAAGAGCTAGCACACACTTTGTTTGATTTAGAGTTCCAACTACATGTATCCATATAGGAGAAAACTGAGTGAAACCTAAACATGAAAACGGTTACTGAAAAGGAACGCTTTAACCTAGAAGAACGAAATTTGGTGAGCCAAGTGGGATTGGTGTCCTGATCATTAAATGGAAGTATCATCAAGATTGGGTGAAAAAATGTTTGCTGAGATTTCAGGAAACTCGTAGTTTTTTGGAAGCTTGGCAACCCCTTTCAATGAAAGGGATTCTCGTCATTCTCTGCTTGGGGCTACTTCAATAGGACACAAACCATAGCGATAGAACTTGGAACTTCCTTATTGTGCCAAGTTTCAAAGAGCTAGCACACACCGTGTTTGATTTAGAGTTCCAACTACATGTATCCATATAGGAGAATACTGAGTGAAACCTAAACATGAAAACGGTTACTGAAAAGGAACGGTTTCACCTAGAAGAACGAAATTTAGTGAGCCAAGTGGGATTCGTGTACTGATCAGTACCTGCAAGTATCATCAAGATTGGGTGCAAAAATGTTTGCTGAGATTTCAGGAAACTCGTAGTTTTTTGGAAGCTTGGCAACCCGTTTCAATGAAAGGGATTCTCGTCAGTCTCTGCTTGGGGCTACTTCAATAGGACACAAAACATAGCGATAGAACTTGGAAATACATTATTGTGCCAAGTTTCAAAGTGCTAGCACAAACCGTGTTTGATTTAGAGCTCCAACTACATGTATCCATATAGGAGAAAACAGAGTGAAACCTAAACATGAAAACGGTGACTGCAACGGAACGGTTTAACCTAGAAGAACGAAATTTGGTGATCCAAGTCGGATTGGTGTATGATCATTAAAAGGAAGTATCATCAAGCTTGGGTGCAAAAATGTTTGCTGAGATTTCAGGAAACTCGTAGTTTGTTGGAAGCTTGGCAACCCGTTTCAATGAAAGGGATTCTCGTCAGTCTCTGCTTGGGGCTACTTCAATAGGACACAAACCATAGCGATAGAACTTGGAACTACCTTATTGTGCCAAGTTTCAAAGAGCTAGCACACACCGTGTTTGATTTAGAGTTCCAACTACATGTATCCATACAGGAGAAAACAGAGTGAAACCTAAACATGAAAACGGTTACTGAAAAGGAACGGTTTAACCTAGAAGAACGAAATTTGGTGAGCCAAGTGGGATTGGTGTACTGATCATTAAATGCAAGTATCATCAAGATTGGGTGAAAAAATGTTTGCTGAGATTTCAGGAAACTCGTAGTTTTTTGGAAGCGTGGCAACCACTTTCAATGAATGTGATTCTCGTCAGTCTCTGCTTGGGGCTACTTCAATAGGACACAAACCATAGCGATAGAACTTGGAACTACATTATTGTGCCATGTTTCAAAGAGCTAGCACACACCGTGTTTGATTTAGAGTTCCAACTACATGTATCCATATAGGAGAAAAATGAGTGAAACCTAAACATGAAAATGGTTACTGCAAAGGAACGGTTTAACCTAGAAGAATGAAATTTGGTGGGCCAAGTGGGATTCGTGTACTGATCACTACCTGCAAGTATCATCAAGATTGGGTGAAAAAATGTTTGCTGAGATTTCAGGAAATTCGTAGTTTTTTGGAAGCTTGGCAACCCCTTTCAATGAAAGGGATTCTCGTCAGTCTCTGCTTGGGGCTACTTCAATAGGACACAAACGAAAGCGATAGAACTTGGAACTACATTATTGTGCCAAGTTTCTAAGAGCTAGCACAAACCGTGTTTGATTTAGAGCTCCAACTACATGTATCCATATAACAGAAAACAGAGTGAAACCTAAACATGAAAACGGTTACTGCAACGGAACGGTTTACCCTAGAAGAACGAAATTTATTGTGCCAAGTGGGATTGGTGTCCTGATCATTAAATGGAAGAATCATGAAGATTGGGTGAAAAAATGTTTGCTGAGATTTCAGGAAACTCGTTCTTTTTTGGAAGCTTGGCAACCCCTTTCAATGAAAGGGATTCTCGTCAGTCTCTGCTTGGGGCTACTTCAATAGGACACAAACCATAGCGATAGAACTTGGAACTACATTATTGTGCCAAGTTTCAAAGAGCTAGCACACACCGTGTTTGATTTAGAGTTCCAACTACATGTATCCATACAGGAGAAAACAGAGTGAAACCTAAACATGAAAACGGTTACTGAAAAGGAACGGTTTAACCTAGAAGAACGAAATTTGGTGTGCCAAGTGGGATTGGTGTCCTGATGATTAAATGGAAGTATCATCAAGATTGGGAGAAAAAATGTTTGCTGAGATTTCAGGAAACTCGTAGTTTTTTGGAAGCTTGGCAACCCCTTTCAATGAAAGTGACTCTAGTAAGTCTCTGCTTGGGGCTACTTCAATAGGACAGAAACCATAGCGATATAACTTGGAACTACCTTATTGTGCCACGTTTCAAAGAGCTAGCACACACCGTGTTTGATTTAGAGTTCCAACTACATGTATCCTTATAGGAGAAAACAGAGTGAAACCTAAACATGAAAACGGTTACTGCAAAGGAACGGTTTAACCTAGAAGAACGAAATTTGGTGAGCCAATTGGGATTGGTGTACTGATCATTAAATGCAAGTATCATCAAGATTGGGTGAAAAAATGTTTGCTGAGATTTCAGGAAACTCGTAGTTTTTTGGAAGCGTGGCAACCACTTTCAATGAATGTGATTCTTGTCAGTCTCTGCTTGGGGCTACTTCAATAGGACACAAACCATAGCGATAGAACTTGGAACTACATTATTGTGCCATGTTTCAAAGAGCTAGCACACACCGTGTTTGATTTAGAGTTCCAACTACATGTATCCATATAGGAGAAAAATGAGTGAAACCTAAACATGAAATCGGTTACTGCAAAGGAACGGTTTAACCTAGAAGAACGAAATTTGGTGGGCCAAGTGGGATTCGTGTACTGATCACTACCTGCAAGTATCATCAAGATTGGGTGAAAAAATGTTTGCTGAGATTTCAGGAAACTCGTAGTTTTTTGGAAGCTTGGCAACCCCTTTCAATGAAAGTGATTCTCGTCAGTCTCTGCTTGGGCCTACTTCAATAGGACACAAACGATAGCGATAGAACTTGGAAATACATTATTGTGCCAAGTTTCAAAGTGCTAGCACAAACCGTGTTTGATTTAGAGCTCCAACTACATGTATCCATATAGGAGAAAACAGAGTGAAACCTAAACATGAAAACGGTGACTGCAACGGAACGGTTTAACCTAGAAGAACGAAATTTGGTGATCCAAGTCGGATTGGTGTATGATCATTAAAAGGAAGTATCATCAAGCTTGGGTGCAAAAATGTTTGCTGAGATTTCAGGAAACTCGTAGTTTGTTGGAAGCTTGGCAACCCGTTTCAATGAAAGGGATTCTCGTCAGTCTCTGCTTGGGGCTACTTCAATAGGACAGAAACCATAGCGATATAACTTGGAACTACCTTATTGTGCCAAGTTTCAAAGAGCTAGCACACACCGTGTTTGATTTAGAGTTCCAACTACATGTATCCATACAGGAGAAAACAGAGTGAAACCTAAACATGAAAACGGTTACTGAAAAGGAACGGTTTAACCTAGAAGAACGAAATTTGGTGAGCCAAGTGGGATTGGTGTACTGATCATTAAATGCAAGTATCATCAAGATTGGGTGAAAAAATGTTTGCTGAGATTTCAGGAAACTCGTAGTTTTTTGGAAGCGTGGCAACCACTTTCAATGAATGTGATTCTCGTCAGTCTCTGCTTGGGGCTACTTCAATAGGACACAAACCATAGCGATAGAACTTGGAACTACATTATTGTGCCATGTTTCAAAGAGCTAGCACACACCGTGTTTGATTTAGAGTTCCAACTACATGTATCCATATAGGAGAAAAATGAGTGAAACCTAAACATGAAAATGGTTACTGCAAAGGAACGGTTTAACCTAGAAGAATGAAATTTGGTGGGCCAAGTGGGATTCGTGTACTGATCACTACCTGCAAGTATCATCAAGATTGGGTGAAAAAATGTTTGCTGAGATTTCAGGAAATTCGTAGTTTTTTGGAAGCTTGGCAACCCCTTTCAATGAAAGGGATTCTCGTCAGTCTCTGCTTGGGGCTACTTCAATAGGACACAAACGAAAGCGATAGAACTTGGAACTACATTATTGTGCCAAGTTTCTAAGAGCTAGCACAAACCGTGTTTGATTTAGAGCTCCAACTACATGTATCCATATAACAGAAAACAGAGTGAAACCTAAACATGAAAACGGTTACTGCAACGGAACGGTTTAACCTAGAAGAACGAAATTTATTGAGCCAAGTGGGATTGGTGTCCTGATCATTAAATGGAAGAATCATGAAGATTGGGTGAAAAAATGTTTGCTGAGATTTCAGGAAACTCGTTCTTTTTTGGAAGCTTGGCAACCCCTTTCAATGAAAGGGATTCTCGTCAGTCTCTGCTTGGGGCTACTTCAATAGGACACAAACCATAGCGATAGAACTTGGAACTACATTATTGTGCCAAGTTTCAAAGAGCTAGCACACACCGTGTTTGATTTAGAGTTCCAACTACATGTATCCATACAGGAGAAAACAGAGTGAAACCTAAACATGAAAACGGTTACTGAAAAGGAACGGTTTAACCTAGAAGAACGAAATTTGGTGTGCCAAGTGGGATTGGTGTCCTGATGATTAAATGGAAGTATCATCAAGATTGGGAGAAAAAATGTTTGCTGAGATTTCAGGAAACTCGTAGTTTTTTGGAAGCTTGGCAACCCTTTCAATGAAAGTGACTCTAGTAAGTCTCTGCTTGGGGCTACTTCAATAGGACAGAAACCATAGCGATATAACTTGGAACTACCTTATTGTGCCACGTTTCAAAGAGCTAGCACACACCGTGTTTGATTTAGAGTTCCAACTACATGTATCCTTATAGGAGAAAACAGAGTGAAACCTAAACATGAAAACGGTTACTGCAAAGGAACGGTTTAACCTAGAAGAACGAAATTTGGTGAGCCAATTGGGATTGGTGTACTGATCATTAAATGCAAGTATCATCAAGATTGGGTGAAAAAATGTTTGCTGAGATTTCAGGAAACTCGTAGTTTTTTGGAAGCGTGGCAACCACTTTCAATGAATGTGATTCTCGTCAGTCTCTGCTTGGGGCTACTTCAATAGGACACAAACCATAGCGATAGAACTTGGAACTACATTATTGTGCCATGTTTCAAAGAGCTAGCACACACCGTGTTTGATTTAGAGTTCCAACTACATGTATCCATATAGGAGAAAAATGAGTGAAACCTAAACCTGAAAACGGTTACTGCAAAGGAACGGATTAACCTAGAAGAACGAAATTTGGTGGGCCAAGTGGGATTCGTGTACTGATCACTACCTGCAAGTATCATCAAGATTGGGTGAAAAAATGTTTGCTGAGATTTCAGGAAACTCGTAGTTTTTTGGAAGCTTGGCAACCCCTTTCAATGAAAGTGATTCTCGTCAGTCTCTGCTTGGGCCTACTTTAATAGGACACAAACGATAGCGATAGA
>NW_027553495.1:0-37669 GCF_045843805.1 Urocitellus parryii
GAACTCTAAATCAAACACGGTTTGTGCTAGCTCTTTGAAACTTGGCACAATAATGTAGATTCCAAGTTGTATCGCTATGGTTTGTGTCCTATTGAAGTAGGCCCAAGTAGAGACTGACGAGAATCACTTGCATTGAAAGGGGTTGCCAAGCTTCCAAAAACTACGAGTTTCCGGAAATCTCAGCAAACATTTTTTCTCCCAATCTTGATGATACTTCCATTTAATTATCACTACACCAATCCTACTTGGCTCACCAAATTTCGTTCTTCTGGTTAAACCGTTCCTTTGCAGTAACCGTTTTCATGTTAAGGTTTCACTCTGTTTTCTCCTATATGGATACATGTAGTTGGAACTCTAAATCAAACACGGTTTCTGCTAGCTCTTTGAAACTTGGCACAATAATGTAGTTCCAAGTTCTATCGCTATGGTTTGTGTCCTATTGAAGTAGCCCCAAGCAGAGACTGACGAGAATCACTTTCATAAAAAGGGGTTGCCAAGCTTCCAAAAAACTACGAGTTTCCTGAAATCTCAGCAAACATTTTTTCACCCAATCTTGATGATACTTGCAGGTAATGATCAGTACAGCAAGCCCACTTGGCTCACCAAATTTCGATCTTCTAGGTTAAACCGTTCCTTTGCAGTAACCGTTTTCATGTTTAGGTTTCACTCTGTTTTCTCCTATATGGGTACATGTATTTGGAACGCTAAATCAAACACGGTTTGTGCTAGCTCTTTGAAACTTGGCACAATAATGTAGTTCCAAGTTCTATCGCTATGGTTTGTGTCCTATTGAAGTAGCCCCAAGCAGAGACTGATGAGAATCACTTTCATTGAAATTGGCTGCCAAGCTTCCAAAAAACTACGAGTTTCCTGACATCTCAGCAAACATTTTTTCACCCAATCTTGATGATACTTCCATTTAATGATCAGTACACCAATCCCACTTGGCTCACCAAATTTCGTTCTTCTAGGTTAATCCGTTCCTTTGCAGTAACCGTTTTCATGTTTAGGTTTCACTCTGTTTTCTCCTATATGGATACATGTATTTGGAACTCTAAATCAAACACGGTTTGTGCTAGCCCTTTGAAACTTGGCACAATAATGTAGTTCCAAGTTCTATCGCTATGGTTTCTATCCTATTGAAGTAGCCCCAAGCAGAGACTGACGAGAATCCCTTTAATTGAAAGGGGTTGCCAAGCTTCCAAAAAACTACGAGTTTCCTGAAATCTCAGCAAACATTTTTTCACCCAATCTTGATGATACTTCCATTTAATGATCAATTCACCAATCCAACTTGGCTCACCAAATTTCGTTCTTCTAGGTTAAACCGTTCCTTTGCAGTAACCGTTTTCATGTTTAGGTTTCACTCTGTTTTCTCCTATATGGATACATGTAGTTGGAACTCTAAATCAAACACGGTTTCTGCTAGCTCTTTGAAACTTGGCACAATAATGTAGTTCCAAGTTCTATCGCTATGGTTTGTGTCCTATTGAAGTAGCCCCAAGCAGAGACTGACGAGAATCACTTTCATAAAAAGGGGTTGCCAAGCTTCCAAAAAACTACGAGTTTCCTGAAATCTCAGCAAACATTTTTTCACCCAATCTTGATGATACTTGCAGGTAATGATCAGTACAGCAAGCCCACTTGGCTCACCAAATTTCGTTCTTCTAGGTTAAACCGTTCCTTTGCAGTAACCGTTTTCATGTTTAGGTTTCACTCTGTTTTCTCCTATATGGATACATGTATTTGGAACTCTAAATCAAACACGGTTTGTGCTAGCCCTTTGAAACTTGGCACAATAATGTAGTTCCAAGTTCTATCGCTATGGTTTCTGTCCTATTGAAGTAGCCCCAAGCAGAGACTGACGAGAATCACTTTCATTGAAAGGGGTTGCCAAGCTTCCAAAAAACTACGAGTTTCCTGAAATCTCAGCAAACATTTTGTCACAAAATCTTGATGATACTTCCATTTAATGATCAGTACACCAATCCCACTTGGCTCAACAAATTTCGTTCTTCTAGGTTAAACCGTTCCTTTGCAGTAACCGTTTTCATGTTTAGGTATCACTCTGTTTTCTCCTATATGGATACATTTAGTTGGAATGCTAAATCAAACACAGTTTGTGCTAGGTCTTTGAAACTTGGCACAATAATGTAGTTGCAAGTTCTGTCGCTATGGTTTGTGTCCTATTGAAGTAGCCCCAAGCAGAGACTGACGAGAATCACTTTCATTGAAAGGGGTTGCCAAGCTTCCAAAAAACTACGAGTTTCCTGAAATCTCAGCAAACATTTTTTCACCCAATCTTGATGATACTTGCAGGTAATGATCACTAAAGCAAGCCCACTTGGCTCACCACATTTCGTTCTTCTAGGTAAAACCGTTGTTTTGCAGTAACCGTTTTCATGTTTAGGTTTCACTCTGTTTTCTCCTATATAGATACATGTAGTTGGAACTCTAAATCAAACACGGTTTGTGCTAGCTCTTTGAAACTTGGCACAGTAATGTAGTTCCAAGTTCTATCGCGATGGTTTGTGTCCTATTGAAGTAGCCCCAAGCAGAGACTGACGAGAATCACTTTCATTGAAAGGGGTTGCCAAGCTTCCAAAAAAATACGAGTTTCCTGAAATCTCAGCAAACAGTTATTAACACAATCTTGATGATACTTCCATTTAATGATCAGTACACCAATCCCACTTGGCTCACCAAATTTCGTTCTTCTAGGTTAAACCGTTCCTTTGCACTAACCGTTTTCATGTTTAGGTTTCACTCTGTTTTCTCCTATATGGATACTTGTATTTGGAACTCTAAATCAAACACGGTTTGTGCTAGCTCTTTGAAACTTGGCACAATAATGTAGTTCCAAGTTCTATCGCTATGGATTGTGTCCTATTGAAGTAGCCCCAAGCAGAGACTGACGAGAATCACTTTCATTGAAATTGGCTGCCAGGCTTACAAAAAACTACGAGTTTCCTGAAATCTCAGGAAATATTTTTCACCCAATCTTGATGATACTTGCAGGTAATGATCAGTACAGCAAGCCCACTTGGCTCACCAAATTTCGTTCTTCTAGGTTAAACCGTTCCTTTGCACTAACCGTTTTCATGTTTAGGTTTCACTCTGTTTTCTCCTATATGGATACTTTTAGTTGGAACGCTAAATCAAACACGGTTTGTGCTAGTTTTCGATACTTGGCACAATAATGTATTTCCAAGTTCGGTCGCTATGGTTTGTGTCCTATTGAAGTAGCCCCAAGCAGAGACTGATGAGAATCACTTTCATTGAAAGGGGTTGCCAAGCTTCCAAAAAACTACGAGTTTCCTGAAATCTCAGCATACATTTTTTCACCCAATCTTCATGATACTTCCATTTAATGATCAGTACACCAATCCCACTTGGCTCACCAAATTTCGTACTTCTAGGTTAAACCGTTCCTTTGCAGTAACCGTTTTCATGTTTAGGTTTCACTCTGTTTTCTCCTATATGGATACATGTATTTGGAACTCTAAATCAAACACGGTTTGTGCTAGCTCTTTGAAACTTGGCACAATAATGTAGTTCCAAGTTCTATCGCTATGGTTTGTGTCCTATTGAAGTAGCCCCAAGCAGAGACTGACGAGAATCACTTTCATTGAAAGGGGTTGCCAAGTTTCCAAAAAACTACGAGTTTCCTGAAATCTCAGCAAACATTTTTTCACCCAATCTTGATGATACTTCCATTTAATGATCAGTACACCAATCCCACTTGGCTCAACAAATTTCGTTCTTCTAGATTAAACCGTTCCTTTGCAGTAACCGTTTTCATGTTTAGGTTTCACTCTGTTTTCTCCTATATGGATACATTTAGTTGGAATGCTAAATCAAATACGGTTTGTGCTAGGTCTTTGAAACTTGGCACAATAATTTAGTTCCAAGTTCTATCGCTATGGTTTGTGTCCTATTGAAGTAGCCCCAAGCAGAGACTGACGAGAATCACTTTCATTGAAAGGGGTTGCCAAGCTTCCAAAAAACTATGAGTTTCCTGAAATCTCAGCAAACATTTTTTCACCCATTCTTGATGATACTTCCATTTAATGATCAATTCACCAATCCAACTTGGCTCACCAAATTTCGTTCTTCTAGGTTAAACCGTTCCTTTGCAGTAACCGTTTTCATGTTTAGGTTTCACTCTGTTTTCTCCTATATGGATACATGTAGTTGGAACTCTAAATCAAACACGGTTTGTGCTAGCTCTTTGAAACTTGGCACAATAATGTAGTTCCAAGTTCTATCGCTATGGTTTGTGTCCTATTGAAGTAGCCCCAAGCAGAGACTGACGAGAATCACTTTCATAAAAAGGGGTTGCCAAGCTTCCAAAAAACTACGAGTTTTTTGAAATCTCAGCAAACATTTTTTCACCCAATCTTGATGATACTTGCAGGTAATGATCAGTACAGCAAGCCCACTTGGCTCACCAAATTTGGTTCTTCTAGGTTAAACCGTTCCTTTGCAGTAACCGTTTTCATGTTTAGGTATCACTCTGTTTTCTCCTATATGGATACATGTAGTTGGAACTCTAAATCAACACGGTTTGTGCTAGCTCTTTGAAACTTGGCACAATAATGTAGTTCCAAGTTCTATCGCTATGGTTTGTGTCCTATTGAAGTAGCCCCAAGCAGAGACTGACGAGAATCACTTTCATTGAAAGGGGTTGCCAAGCTTCCAAAAAACTACGAGTTTCCTGAAATCTCAGCAAACATTTTTTCACCCAATCTTGATGATACTTGCAGGTAATGATCAGTACAGCAAGCCACTTGGCTCACCACATTTAGTTCTTCTAGGTAAAACCGTTGTTTTGCAGTAACCGTTTTCATGTTTAGGTTTCACTCTGTTTTCTCCTATATGGATACATGTAGTTGGAACTCTAAATCAAACACGGTTTGTGCTAGCTCTTTGAAACTTGGGACAATAATGTAGTTCCAAGTTCTATCGCTATGGTTTGTGTCCTATATGAAGTAGCCCCAAGCAGAGACTGACGAGAATCACATTCATTGAAATTGGCTGCCAGGCTTCCAAAAAACTACGAGTTTCCTGAAATCTCAGCAAACATTTTTTCACCCAATCTTGATGATACTTGCAGGTAATGATCAGTACAGCAAGCCCACTTGGCTCACCAAATTTCGTTCTTCTAGGTTAAACCGTTCCTTTGCAGTAACCGTTTTCATGTTTAGGTTTCACTCTGTTTTCTCCTATAAGGATACTTTTTGTTGGAACGCTAAATCAAACACGGTTTGTGCTAGTTTTTTGATACTTGGCACAATAATGTAGTTCCAAGTTCTATCGCTATGGTTTGTGTCCTATTTAAGTAGCCCCAAGCAGAGACTGAGAAGAATAACTTTCATAGAAAGCTGTTGCCAAGCTTCCAAAAATCTACGAGTTTCCTGAAATCTCAGCAAACATTTTATCACCCAATCTTGATGATACTTGCAGGAAATGATCAGTACAGCAAGCCCACTTGGCTCACCAAATTTCGTTCTTCTAGGTTAAACCGTTCCTTTGCAGTAAGCCGTTTTCATGTTTAGGTTTCACTCTGTTTTCTCCTATATGGATAATTTTAGTTGGAACGCTAAATCAAACACGGTTTGTGCTAGTTTTTGATACTTGGCACAATAATGTAGTTCCAAGTTCTGTCGCTATGGTTTGTGTCCTATTGAAGTAGCCCCAAGAAGATACTGACGAGAGTCACTTTCATTGAAATTGGCTGCCAAGCTTCCAAAAAACTACGAGTTTCCTGAAATCTCAGCAAACATTTTTTCACCCAATCTTGATGATACTTCCATTTAATGATCAGTACACCAATCCCACTTGGCTCACCAAATTTCGTTCTTCTAGGTTAATCCGTTCCTTTGCAGTAACCGTTTTCATGTTTAGGTTTCACTCTGTTTTCTCCTATATGGATACATGTATTTGGAACTCTAAATCAAACACGGTTTGTGCTAGCCCTTTGAAACTTGGCACAATAATGTAGTTCCAAGTTCTATCGCTATGGTTTCTGTCCTATTGAAGTAGCCCCAAGCAGAGACTGACGAGAATCCCTTTAATTGAAAGGGGTTGCCAAGCTTCCAAAAAACTACGAGTTTCCTGAAATCTCAGCAAACATTTTTTCACCCAATCTTGATGATACTTCCATTTAATGATCAGTACAGCAAGCCACTTGGCTCACCAAATTTCGTTCTTCTAGGTTAACCGTTCCTTTGCAGTAACCGTTTTCATGTTTAGGTTTCACTCTGTTTTCTCCTATATGGATACATGTAGTTGGAACTCTAAATCAAACACGGTTTCTGCTAGCTCTTTGAAACTTGGCACAATAATGTAGTTCCAACTTCTATCGCTATGGTTTGTGTCCTATTTAAGTAGCCCCAAGCAGAGACTGAGAAGAATAACTTTCATAGAAAGCTGTTGCCAAGCTTCCAAAAAACTACGAGTTTCCTGAAATCTCAGCAAACATTTTTTCACCCAATCTTGATGATACTTGCAGGTAATGATCAGTACAGCAAGCCCACTTGGCTCACCAAATTTCGTTCTTCTAGGTTAAACCGTTCCTTTGCAGTAACCGTTTTCATGTTTAGGTTTCACTCTGTTTTCTCCTATATGGATACATGTATTTGGAACTCTAAATCAAACACGGTTTGTGCTAGCCCTTTGAAACTTGGCACAATAATGTAGTTCCAAGTTCTATCGCTATGGTTTCTGTCCTATTGAAGTATCCCCAAGCAGAGACTGACGAGAATCACTTTCATTGAAAGGGGTTGCCAAGCTTCCAAAAAACTACGAGTTTCCTGAAATCTCAGCAAACATTTTGTCACAAAATCTTGATGATACTTCCATTTAATGATCAGTACACCAATCCCACTTGGCTCAACAAATTTCGTTCTTCTAGGTTAAACCGTTCCTTTGCAGTAACCGTTTTCATGTTTAGGTATCACTCTGTTTTCTCCTATATGGATACATTTAGTTGGAATGCTAAATCAAACACAGTTTGTGCTAGGTCTTTGAAACTTGGCACAATAATGTAGTTGCAAGTTCTGTCGCTATGGTTTGTGTCCTATTGAAGTAGCCCCAAGCAGAGACTGACGAGAATCACTTTCATTGAAAGGGGTTGCCAAGCTTCCAAAAAACTACGAGTTTCCTGAAATCTCAGCAAACATTTTTTCACCAATCTTGATGATACTTGCAGGTAATGATCACTAAAGCAAGCCCACTTGGCTCACCACATTTCGTTCTTCTAGGTAAAACCGTTGTTTTGCAGTAACCGTTTTCATGTTTAGGTTTCACTCTGTTTTCTCCTATATAGATACATGTAGTTGGAACTCTAAATCAAACACGGTTTGTGCTAGCTCTTTGAAACTTGGCACAGTAATGTAGTTCCAAGTTCTATCGCGATGGTTTGTGTCCTATTGAAGTAGCCCCAAGCAGAGACTGACGAGAATCACTTTCATTGAAAGGGGTTGCCAAGCTTCCAAAAAAATACGAGTTTCCTGAAATCTCAGCAAACAGTTATTAACACAATCTTGATGATACTTCCATTTAATGATCAGTACACCAATCCCACTTGGCTCACCAAATTTCGTTCTTCTAGGTTAACCGTTCCTTTGCAGTAACCGTTTTCATGTTTAGGTTTCACTCTGTTTTCTCCTATATGGATACTTGTATTTGGAACTCTAAATCAAACACGGTTTGTGCTAGCTCTTTGAAACTTGGCACAATAATGTAGTTCCAAGTTCTATCGCTATGGATTGTGTCCTATTGAAGTAGCCCCAAGCAGAGACTGACGAGAATCACTTTCATTGAAATTGGCTGCCAGGCTTACAAAAAACTACGAGTTTCCTGAAATCTCAGCAAATATTTTTTCACCCAATCTTGATGATACTTGCAGGTAATGATCAGTACAGCAAGCCCACTTGGCTCACCAAATTTCGTTCTTCTAGGTTAAACCGTTCCTTTGCACTAACCGTTTTCATGTTTAGGTTTCACTCTGTTTTCTCCTATATGGATACTTTTAGTTGGAACGCTAAATCAAACACGGTTTGTGCTAGTTTATACTTGCACAATAATGTATTTCCAAGTTCGGTCGCTATGGTTTGTGTCCTATTGAAGTAGCCCCAAGCAGAGACTGATGAGAATCACTTTCATTGAAAGGGGTTGCCAAGCTTCCAAAAAACTACGAGTTTCCTGAAATTTCAGCATACATTTTTTCACCCAATCTTCATGATACTTCCATTTAATGATCAGTACACCAATCCCACTTGGCTCACCAAATTTCGTACTTCTAGGTTAAACCGTTCCTTTGCAGTAACCGTTTTCATGTTTAGGTTTCACTCTGTTTTCTCCTATATGGATACATGTATTTGGAACTCTAAATCAAACACGGTTTGTGCTAGCTCTTTGAAACTTGGCACAATAATGTAGTTCCAAGTTCTATCGCTATGGTTTGTGTCCTATTGAAGTAGCCCCAAGCAGAGACTGACGAGAATCACTTTCATTGAAAGGGGTTGCCAAGTTTCCAAAAAACTACGAGTTTCCTGAAATCTCAGCAAACATTTTTTCACCCAATCTTGATGATACTTCCATTTAATGATCAGTACACCAATCCCACTTGGCTCAACAAATTTCGTTCTTCTAGATTAAACCGTTCCTTTGCAGTAACCGTTTTCATGTTTAGGTTTCACTCTGTTTTCTCCTATATGGATACATTTAGTTGGAATGCTAAATCAAATACGGTTTGTGCTAGGTCTTTGAAACTTGGCACAATAATTTAGTTCCAAGTTCTATCGCTATGGTTTGTGTCCTATTGAAGTAGCCCCAAGCAGAGACTGACGAGAATCACTTTCATTGAAAGGGGGTTGCCAAGCTTCCAAAAAACTATGAGTTTCCTGAAATCTCAGCAAACATTTTTCACCCATTCTTGATGATACTTCCATTTAATGATCAATTCACCAATCCAACTTGGCTCACCAAATTTCGTTCTTCTAGGTTAAACCGTTCCTTTGCAGTAACCGTTTTCATGTTTAGGTTTCACTCTGTTTTCTCCTATATGGATACATGTAGTTGGAACTCTAAATCAAACACGGTTTGTGCTAGCTCTTTGAAACTTGGCACAATAATGTAGTTCCAAGTTCTATCGCTATGGTTTGTGTCCTATTGAAGTAGCCCCAAGCAGAGACTGACGAGAATCACTTTCATAAAAAGGGGTTGCCAAGCTTCCAAAAAACTACGAGTTTTTTGAAATCTCAGCAAACATTTTTTCACCCAATCTTGATGATACTTGCAGGTAATGATCAGTACAGCAAGCCCACTTGGCTCACCAAATTTGGTTCTTCTAGGTTAAACCGTTCCTTTGCAGTAACCGTTTTCATGTTTAGGTATCACTCTGTTTTCTCCTATATGGATACATGTAGTTGGAACTCTAAATCAAACACGGTTTGTGCTAGCTCTTTGAAACTTGGCACAATAATGTAGTTCCAAGTTCTATCGCTATGGTTTGTGTCCTATTGAAGTAGCCCCAAGCAGAGACTGACGAGAATCACTTTCATTGAAAGGGGTTGCCAAGCTTCCAAAAAACTACGAGTTTCCTGAAATCTCAGCAAACATTTTTTTCACCCAATCTTGATGATACTTGCAGGTAATGATCAGTACAGCAAGCCCACTTGGCTCACCACATTTAGTTCTTCTAGGTAAAACCGTTGTTTTGCAGTAACCGTTTTCATGTTTAGGTTTCACTCTGTTTTCTCCTATATGGATACATGTAGTTGGAACTCTAAATCCAAACACGGTTTGTGCTAGCTCTTTGAAACTTGGGACAATAATGTAGTTCCAAGTTCTATCGCTATGGTTTGTGTCCTATTGAAGTAGCCCCAAGCAGAGACTGACGAGAATCACATTCATTGAAATTGGCTGCCAGGCTTCCAAAAAACTACGAGTTTCCTGAAATCTCAGCAAACATTTTTTCACCCAATCTTGATGATACTTGCAGGTAATGATCAGTACAGCAAGCCCACTTGGCTCACCAAATTTCGTTCTTCTAGGTTAAACCGTTCCTTTGCAGTAACCGTTTTCATGTTTAGGTTTCACTCTGTTTTCTCCTATAAGGATACTTTTTGTTGGAACGCTAAATCAAACACGGTTTGTGCTAGTTTTTGATACTTGGCACAATAATGTAGTTCCAAGTTCTATCGCTATGGTTTGTGTCCTATTTAAGTAGCCCAAGCAGAGACTGAGAAGAATAACTTTCATAGAAAGCTGTTGCCAAGCTTCCAAAAAATCTACGAGTTTCCTGAAATCTCAGCAAACATTTTATCACCCAATCTTGATGATACTTGCAGGAAATGATCAGTACAGCAAGCCCACTTGGCTCACCAAATTTCGTTCTTCTAGGTTAAACCGTTCCTTTGCAGTAACCGTTTTCATGTTTAGGTTTCACTCTGTTTTCTCCTATATGGATAATTTTAGTTGGAACGCTAAATCAAACACGGTTTGTGCTAGTTTTGATACTTGGCACAATAATGTAGTTCCAAGTTCTGTCGCTATGGTTTGTGTCCTATTGAAGTAGCCCCAAGAAGATACTGACGAGAGTCACTTTCATTGAAAGGGGTTGCCAAGCTTCCAAAAAACTACGAGTTTCCTGAAATCTCAGCAAACATTTTTTTCACCCAATCTTGATGATACTTGCAGGTAATGATCAGTACAGCAAGCCCACTTGGCTAACTAAATTTTCGTTCTTCTAGGTTAAACCGTTCCTTTGCAGTAACCGTTTTCATGTTTAGGTTTCACTCTGTTTTCTCCTATATGGATACATGTAGTTGGAACTCTAAATCAAACACGGTTTGTGCTAGGTCTTTGAAACTTGGCACAATAATGTAGTTCCAAGTTCTATCGCTATGGTTTGTGTCCTATTGAAGTAGCCCCAAGCAGAGACTGACGAGAATCACTTTCATTGAAAGGGGTTGCCAAGCTTCCAAAAAACTACGAGTTTCCTGAAATCTCAGAAAACATTTTTCACCCAATCTTGATGATACTTCCATTTAATGATCAGTACAGCAAGCCCACTTGGCTCACCAAATTTCGTTCTTCTACGTTAAACCGTTCCTTTGCAGTAACCGTTTTCATGTTTAGGTTTCACTCTGTTTTCTCCTATATGGATACTTTTAGTTGGAACGCTAAATCAAACACGGTTTGTGCTACTTTTTGATACTTGGCACAATAATGTAGTTCCAAGTTCTATCGCTATGGTTTGTGTCCTATTGAAGTAGCCCCAAGCAGAGACTGAGAAAAATAACTTTCATAGAAAGCTGTTGCCAAGCTTCCAAAAATCTACGAGTTTCCTGAAATCTCAGCAAACATTTTATCACCCAATCTTGATGATACTTGCAGGTAATGATCAGTACAGCAAGCCCACTTGGCTCACCAAATTTCGTTCTTCTAGGTTAAACCGTTCCTTTGCAGTAACCGTTTTCATGTTTAGGTTTCACTCTGTTTTCTCCTATATGGATACTTTTAGTTGGAACGCTAAATCAAACACGGTTTGTGCTAGTTTTTGATACTTGGCACAATAATGTAGTTCCAAGTTCTGTCGCTATGGTTTGTGTCCTATTGAAGTAGCCCCAAGAAGATACTGACGAGAGTCACTTTCATTGAAAGGGGTTGCCAAGCTTCCAAAAAACTACGAGTTTCCTGAAATCTCAGCAAACATTTTTTCACCCAATCTTGATGATACTTGCAGGTAATGATCAGTACAGCAAGCCCACTTGGCTCACCAAATTTCGTTCTTCTAGGTTAAACCGTTCCTTTGCAGTAACCGTTTTCATGTTTAGGTTTCACTCTGTTTTCTCCTATATGGATACATGTAGTTGGAACTCTAAATCAAACACGGTTTTGTGCAGAGCTCTTTGAAACTTGGCACAATAATGTAGTTCAAGTTCTATCGCTATGGTTTGTGTCCTATTGAAGTAGCCCCAAGCAGAGACTGACGAGAATCACTTTCATTGAAAGGGGTTGCCAAGCTTTCAAAAAACTACGAGTTTCCTGAAATCTCAGCAAACATTTTTTCACCCAATCTTGATGATACTTCCATTTAATGATCAGTACAGCAAGCCCACTTGGCTCACCAAATTTTGTTCTTCTAGGTTAAACCGTTCCTTTGCAGTAACCGTTTTCATGTTTAGGTTTCACTCTGTTTTCTCCTATATGGATACATGTAGTTGGAACTCTAAATCAAACACGGTTTGTGCTAGCTCTTTGAAACTTGGCACAATAATGTAGTTCCAACTTCTATCGCTATGGTTTGTGTCCTATTGAAGTAGCCCCAAGTAGAGACTGACGAGAATCACATTCATTGAAATTGGCTGCCAGGCTTCCAAAAACCTACGAGTTTCCTGAAATCTCAGCAAACATTTTTTCACCCAATCTTGATTGTACTTGCAGGTAATGATCAGTACACCAAGCCCACTTGAATCACCAAATTTCGTTCTTCTACGTTAAACCGTTCCTTTGCAGTAACCGTTTTCATGTTTAGGTTTCACTCTGTTTTCTCCTATATGGATACTTTTTGTTGGAACGCTAAATCAAACACGGTTTGTGCTACTTTTTGATACTTGGCACAATAATGTAGTTCCAAGTTCTGTCGCTATGGTTTGTGTCCTATTGAAGTAGCCCCAAGCAGAGACTGAGAAGAATAACTTTCATAGAAAGCTGTTGCCAAGCTTCCAAAAATCTACGAGTTTCCTGAAATCTCAGCAAACATTTTATCACCCAATCTTGATGACACTTGCAGGTAATGATCAGTACAGCAAGCCCACTTGGCTCACCAAATTTCGTTCTTCTAGGTTAACCGTTCCTTTGCAGTAACCGTTTTCATGTTTAGGTTTCACTCTGTTTTCTCCAATATGGATACATGTAGTTGGAACTCTAAATCAAACACGGTTTGTGCTAGCTCTTTGAAGCGTGGCACAATAATGTAGTTCCAAGTTCTATCGCTATGGTTTGTGTCCTATTGAAGTAGCCCCAAGCAGAGACTGACGAGAATCACTTTCATTGAAATTGGTTGCCAAGCTTCCAAAAAACTACGAGATTCCTGAAATCTCAGCAAACATTTTTTCACCCAATCTTGATCATACTTCCGTTTAATAATCAGCCCACCAATCCCACTTGGCTCACCAAATTTCGTTCTTCTAGGTTAAACCGTTCTTTTGCAGTATCCGTTTTCATGTTTAGGTTTCACTCTGTTTTCTCCTATATGGATACATGTGTTGGAACTCTAAATCAAACACGGTTTGTGCTAGCTCTTTGAAAGTTGGCACAATAATGTAGTTCCAAGTTCTATCGCTATGGTTTGTGTCGTATTGAAGTAGCCCCAAGCAGAGACTGACGAGAATCACTTTCATTGAAAGGGGTTGCCAAGCTTCCAAAAAACTACGAGTTTCCTGAAATCTCAGCAAACATTTTTTCACCCAATCTTGATGAGATACTTGCTGGAAATGATCAGTACAGCAACCCCACTTGGCTCACCAAATTTCGTTCTTCTAGGTTAAACCGTTCCTTTGCAATAACCGTTTTCATGTTTAGGTTTCACTCTGTTTTCTCCAATATGGATACATGTAGTTGGAACTCTAAATCAAACACGGTTTGTGCTAGCTCTTTGAAACTTGGTACAATAATGTAGTTCCAAGTTCTATCGCTATGGTTTGTGTCGTATTGAAGTAGGCCCAAGCAGAGACTGACGAGAATCACTTTCATTGAAATTGTTTGCCAAGCTTCCAAAAACTATGAGATTCCTGAAATCTCAGCAAACATTTTTTCACCCAATCTTGGTGATACTTCCGTTGAATAATCAGCCCACCAATCCCACTTGGCTCACCAAATTTCGTTCTTCTAAGGTTAATCCTTTGCAGTAACCGTTTTCATGTTTAGGTTTCACTCTGTTTTCTCCTATATGGATACATGTAGTTGGAACTCTAAATCAAACACGGTTTGTGCTAGGTCTTTGAAACTTGGCACAATAATGTAGTTCCAAGTTCTGTCGCTATGGTTTGTGTCCTATTGAAGTAGACCCAAGCAGAGACTGACGAGAATCACTTTCATTGAAATTGGCTGCCAGGCTTACAAAAAACTACGAGTTTCCTGAAATCTCAGCAAACATTTTTTCACCCAATCTTGATGATACTTGCAGGTAATGATCAGTACAGCAAGCCCACTTGGCTCACCAAATTTCGTTCTTCTAGGTTAAACCGTTCCTTTGCACTAACCGTTTTCATGTTTAGGTTTCACTCTGTTTTCTCCTATATGGATACTTTTAGTTGGAACGCTAAATCAAACACGGTTTGTGCTAGTTTTCGATACTTGGCACAATAATGTATTTCCAAGTTCGGTCGCTATGGTTTGTGTCCTATTGAAGTAGCCCCAAGCAGAGACTGATGAGAATCACTTTCATTGAAAGGGGTTGCCAAGCTTCCAAAAAACTACGAGTTTCCTGAAATCTCAGCATACATTTTTTCACCCAATCTTCATGATACTTCCATTTAATGATCAGTACACCAATCCCACTTGGCTCACCAAATTTCGTACTTCTAGGTTAAACCGTTCCTTTGCAGTAACCGTTTTCATGTTTAGGTTTCACTCTGTTTTCTCCTATATGGATACATGTATTTGGAACTCTAAATCAAACACGGTTTGTGCTAGCTCTTTGAAACTTGGCACAATAATGTAGTTCCAAGTTCTATCGCTATGGTTTGTGTCCTATTGAAGTAGCCCCAAGCAGAGACTGACGAGAATCACTTTCATTGAAAGGGGTTGCCAAGTTTCCAAAAAACTACGAGTTTCCTGAAATCTCAGCAAACATTTTTTCACCCAATCTTGATGATACTTCCATTTAATGATCAGTACACCAATCCCACTTGGCTCAACAAATTTCGTTCTTCTAGATTAAACCGTTCCTTTGCAGTAACCGTTTTCATGTTTAGGTTTCACTCTGTTTTCTCCTATATGGATACATTTAGTTGGAATGCTAAATCAAATACGGTTTGTGCTAGGTCTTTGAAACTTGGCACAATAATTTAGTTCCAAGTTCTATCGCTATGGTTTGTGTCCTATTGAAGTAGCCCCAAGCAGAGACTGACGAGAATCACTTTCATTGAAAGGGGTTGCCAAGCTTCCAAAAAACTATGAGTTTCCTGAAATCTCAGCAAACATTTTTTCACCATTCTTGATGATACTTCCATTTAATGATCAATTCACCAATCCAACTTGGCTCACCAAATTTCGTTCTTCTAGGTTAAACCGTTCCTTTGCAGTAACCGTTTTCATGTTTAGGTTTCACTCTGTTTTCTCTTATATGGATACATGTAGTTGGAACTCTAAATCAAACACGGTTTGTCCTAGCTCTTTGAAACTTGGCACAATAATGTAGTTCCAAGTTCTATCGCTATGATTTGTGTCGTATTGAAGTAGCCAAAAGTGGAGACTGACAAGTATCACTTGCATTGAAAGTTGTTGCCAAGCTTCCAAAAAACTATGAGTTTCCTGAAATCTCAGCAAACATTTTTTCACCCAATCTTAATGATACTTGCAGGTACTTATCAGAACACGAATCACACTTGGCTCACTAAATTTCGTTCTTCTAGGTTAAACCGTTCCTTTGCAGTAACCGTTTTCATGTTTAGGTTTCACTCTGTTTTCTCCTATATGGATACATGTAGTTGGAACTCTAAATCAAACACGGTTTGTGCTAGCTCTTTGAAACTTGGCACAATAATGTAGTTCCAAGTTCTATCGCTATGGTTTGTGTCCTATTGAAGTAGCCCCAAGCAGAGACTGACGAGAATCACTTTCATAAAAAGGGGTTGCCAAGCTTCCAAAAAACTACGAGTTTTTTGAAATCTCAGCAAACATTTTTTCACCCAATCTTGATGATACTTGCAGGTAATGATCAGTACAGCAAGCCCACTTGGCTCACCAAATTTGGTTCTTCTAGGTTAAACCGTTCCTTTGCAGTAACCGTTTTCATGTTTAGGTATCACTCTGTTTTCTCCTATATGGATACATGTAGTTGGAACTCTAAATCAAACACGGTTTGTGCTAGCTCTTTGAAACTTGGCACAATAATGTAGTTCCAAGTTCTATCGCTATGGTTTGTGTCCTATTGAAGTAGCCCCAAGCAGAGACTGACGAGAATCACTTTCATTGAAAGGGGTTGCCAAGCTTCCAAAAAACTACGAGTTTCCTGAAATCTCAGCAAACATTTTTTCACCCAATCTTGATGATACTTGCAGGTAATGATCAGTACAGCAAGCCCACTTGGCTCACCACATTTAGTTCTTCTAGGTAAAACCGTTGTTTTGCAGTAACCCGTTTTCATGTTTAGGTTTCACTCTGTTTTCTCCTATATGGATACATGTAGTTGGAACTCTAAATCAAACACGGTTTGTGCTAGCTCTTTGAAACTTGGGACAATAATGTAGTTCCAAGTTCTATCGCTATGGTTTGTGTCCTATTGAAGTAGCCCCAAGCAGAGACTGACGAGAATCACATTCATTGAAATTGGCTGCCAGGCTTCCAAAAAACTACGAGTTTCCTGAAATCTCAGCAAACATTTTTTCACCCAATCTTGATGATACTTGCAGGTAATGATCAGTACAGCAAGCCCACTTGGCTCACCAAATTTCGTTCTTCTAGGTTAAACCGTTCCTTTGCAGTAACCGTTTTCATGTTTAGGTTTCACTCTGTTTTCTCCTATAAGGATACTTTTTGTTGGAACGCTAAATCAAACACGGTTTGTGCTAGTTTTTGATACTTGGCACAATAATGTAGTTCCAAGTTCTATCGCTATGGTTTGTGTCCTATTTAAGTAGCCCCAAGCAGAGACTGAGAAGAATAACTTTCATAGAAAGCTGTTGCCAAGCTTCCAAAAATCTACGAGTTTCCTGAAATCTCAGCAAACATTTTATCACCCAATCTTGATGATACTTGCAGGAAATGATCAGTACAGCAAGCCCACTTGGCTCACCAAATTTCGTTCTTCTAGGTTAAACCGTTCCTTTGCAGTAACCGTTTTCATGTTTAGGTTTCACTCTGTTTTCTCCTATATGGATAATTTTAGTTGGAACGCTAAATCAAACACGGTTTGTGCTAGTTTTTGATACTTGGCACAATAATGTAGTTCCAAGTTCTGTCGCTATGGTTTGTGTCCTATTGAAGTAGCCCCAAGAAGATACTGACGAGAGTCACTTTCATTGAAAGGGGTTGCCAAGCTTCCAAAAACTACGAGTTTCCTGAAATCTCAGCAAACATTTTTTTCACCCAATCTTGATGATACTTGCAGGTAATGATCAGTACAGCAAGCCCACTTGGCTAACTAAATTTCGTTCTTCTAGGTTAAACCGTTCCTTTGCAGTAACCGTTTTCATGTTTAGGTTTCACTCTGTTTTCTCCTATATGGATACATGTAGTTGGAACTCTAAATCAAACACGGTTTGTGCTAGGTCTTTGAAACTTGGCACAATAATGTAGTTCCAAGTTCTATCGCTATGGTTTGTGTCCTATTGAAGTAGCCCCAAGCAGAGACTGACGAGAATCACTTTCATTGAAAGGGGTTGCCAAGCTTCCAAAAAACTACGAGTTTCCTGAAATCTCAGAAACATTTTTTCACCCAATCTTGATGATACTTCCATTTAATGATCAGTACAGCAAGCCCACTTGGCTCACCAAATTTTGTTCTTCTAGGTTAAACCGTTCCTTTGCAGTAACCGTTTTCATGTTTAGGTTTCACTCTGTTTTCTCCTATATGGATACATGTAGTTGGAACTCTAAATCAAACACGGTTTGTGCTAGCTCTTTGAAACTTGGCACAATAATGTAGTTCCAACTTCTATCGCTATGGTTTGTGTCCTATTGAAGTAGCCCCAAGCAGAGACTGACGAGAATCACATTCATTGAAATTGGCTGCCAGGCTTCCAAAAAACTACGAGTTTCCTGAAATCTCAGCAAACATTTTTTCACCCAATCTTGATGATACTTGCAGGTAATGATCATTACAGCAAGCCCACTTGGCTCACCAAATTTCGTTCTTCTACGTTAAACCGTTCCTTTGCAGTAACCGTTTTCATGTTTAGGTTTCACTCTGTTTTCTCCTATATGGATACTTTTTGTTGGAACGCTAAATCAAACACGGTTTGTGCTACTTTTTGATACTTGGCACAATAATGTAGTTCCAAGTTCTATCGCTATGGTTTGTGTCCTATTGAAGTAGCCCCAAGCAGAGACTGAGAAAAATAACTTTCATAGAAAGCTGTTGCCAAGCTTCCAAAAATCTACGAGTTTCCTGAAATCTCAGCAAACATTTTATCACCCAATCTTGATGATACTTGCAGGTAATGATCAGTACAGCAAGCCCACTTGGCTCACCAAATTTCGTTCTTCTAGGTTAAACCGTTCCTTTGCAGTAACCGTTTTCATGTTTAGGTTTCACTCTGTTTTCTCCTATATGGATACTTTTAGTTGGAACGCTAAATCAAACACGGTTTGTGCTAGTTTTTGATACTTGGCACAATAATGTAGTTCCAAGTTCTGTCGCTATGGTTTGTGTCCTATTGAAGTAGCCCCAAGAAGATACTGACGAGAGTCACTTTCATTGAAAGGGGTTGCCAAGCTTCCAAAAAACTACGAGTTTCCTGAAATCTCAGCAAACATTTTTTCACCCAATCTTGATGATACTTGCAGGTAATGATCAGTACAGCAAGCCCACTTGGCTCACCAAATTTCGTTCTTCTAGGTTAAACCGTTCCTTTGCAGTAACCGTTTTCATGTTTAGGTTTCACTCTGTTTTCTCCTATATGGATACATGTAGTTGGAACTCTAAATCAAACACGGTTTGTGCTAGCTCTTTGAAACTTGGCACAATAATGTAGTTCCAAGTTCTATCGCTATGGTTTGTGTCCTATTGAAGTAGCCCCAAGCAGAGACTGACGAGAATCACTTTCATTGAAAGGGGTTGCCAAGCTTCCAAAAAACTACGAGTTTCCTGAAATCTCAGCAAACATTTTTTCACCCAATCTTGATGATACTTCCATTTAATGATCAGTACAGCAAGCCCACTTGGCTCACCAAATTTTGTTCTTCTAGGTTAAACCGTTCCTTTGCAGTAACCGTTTTCATGTTTAGGTTTCACTCTGTTTTCTCCTATATGGATACATGTAGTTGGAACTCTAAATCAAACACGGTTTGTGCTAGCTCTTTGAAACTTGGCACAATAATGTAGTTCCAACTTCTATCGCTATGGTTTGTGTCCTATTGAAGTAGCCCCAAGCAGAGACTGACGAGAATCACATTCATTGAAATTGGTTGCCAAGCTTCCAAAAAACTACGAGATTCCTGAAATCTCAGCAAACATTTTTTCACCCAATCTTGATCATACTTCCGTTTAATAATCAGCCCACCAATCCCACTTGGCTCACCAAATTTCGTTCTTCTAGGTTAAACCGTTCTTTTGCAGTATCCGTTTTCATGTTTAGGTTTCACTCTGTTTTCTCCTATATGGATACATGTGTTGGAACTCTAAATCAAACACGGTTTGTGCTAGCTCTTTGAAAGTTGGCACAATAATGTAGTTCCAAGTTCTATCGCTATGGTTTGTGTCGTATTGAAGTAGCCCCAAGCAGAGACTGACGAGAATCACTTTCATTGAAAGGGGTTGCCAAGCTTCCAAAAAACTACGAGTTTCCTGAAATCTCAGCAAACATTTTTTCACCCAATCTTGATGATACTTGCTGGAAATGATCAGTACAGCAACCCCACTTGGCTCACCAAATTTCGTTCTTCTAGGTTAAACCGTTCCTTTGCAATAACCGTTTTCATGTTTAGGTTTCACTCTGTTTTCTCCAATATGGATACATGTAGTTGGAACTCTAAATCAAACACGGTTTGTGCTAGCTCTTTGAAACTTGGTACAATAATGTAGTTCCAAGTTCTATCGCTATGGTTTGTGTCGTATTGAAGTAGGCCCAAGCAGAGACTGACGAGAATCACTTTCATTGAAATTGTTTGCCAAGCTTCCAAAAACTATGAGATTCCTGAAATCTCAGCAAACATTTTTTCACCCAATCTTGGTGATACTTGCGTTGAATAATCAGCCCACCAATCCCACTTGGCTCACCAAATTTCGTTCTTCTAGGTTAAACCGTTCCTTTGCAGTAACCGTTTTCATGTTTAGGTTTCACTCTGTTTTCTCCTATATGGATACATGTAGTTGGAACTCTAAATCAAACACGGTTTGTGCTAGGTCTTTGAAACTTGGCACAATAATGTAGTTCCAAGTTCTGTCGCTATGGTTTGTGTCCTATTGAAGTAGACCCAAGCAGAGACTGACGAGAATCACTTTCATAGAAAGGGGTTGCCAAGCTTCCAAAAAACTACGAGTTTCCTGAAATATCAGCAAACATTTTTTCACCCAATCTTGATGATACTTGCAGGTAATGATCAGTACAGCAAGCCCACTTGGCTCACCAAATTTCGTTCTTCTAGGTTAAACCGTTCCTTTGCAGTAACAGTTTTCATGTTTAGGTTCACTCTGTTTTCTCCAATGTGGATACATATAGTTGGAACTCTAAATCAAACACGGTTTTGTGCTAGCTCTTTGAAACTTGGCACAATAATGTAGTTCCAAGTTCTATCGCTATGGTTTGTGTCCTATTAAAGTAGCCCCAAGCAGAGACTGACGAGAATCACTTTCATTGAAATTGGTTGCCAAGATTCCAAAAACTACGAGATTTCTGAAATCTCAGCAAACATTTTATCACCCAATCTTGATGATACTTCCGTTTAATAATCAGCCCACCAATCCCACTTGGCTCACCAAATTTCGTTCTTCTAGGTTAAACCGTTCCTTTGCAGTAACCGTTTTCATGTTTAGGTTTCACTCTGTTTTCTCCTATATGGATACATGTAGTTGGAACTCTAAATCAAACACGGTTTGTGCTAGCTGTTTGAAACTTGGCACAATAATGTAGTTACAAGTTCTATCGCTATGGTTTGTGTCCTATTGAAGTAGCCCCAAGCAGAGACTGACGAGAATCACATTCATTGAAATTGGCTGCCAGGCTTCCAAAAACCTACGAGTTTCCTGAAATCTCAGCAAACATTTTTTCACCCAATCTTGATGATACTTCCATTTAATGATCAGTACAGCAAGCCCACTTGGCTCACCAAATTTCGTTCTTCTAGGTTAAACCGTTCCTTTGCAGTAACCGTTTTCATGTTTAGGTTTCACTCTGTTTTCTCCAATATGGATACATGTAGTTGGAACTCTAAATCAAACATGGTTTGTGCTAGCTCTTTGAAACGTGGCACAATAATGTAGTTCCAAGTTCTATCGCTATGGTTTGTGTCCTATTGAAGTAGCCCCAAGCAGAGACTGACGAGAATCACTTTCATTGAAATTGGTTGCCAAGCTTCCAAAAAACTACAAGTATCCTGAAATCTCAGCAAACAGTTTTTCACCCAATCTTGATGATACTTCCGTTTAATAATCAGCCCACCAATCCCACTTGGCTCACCAAATTTCGTTCTTCTAGGTTAAAGCGGTTCCTTTGCAGTAACCGTTTTCATGTTTAGGTTTCACTCTGTTTTCTCCTATATGGATACATGTAGTTGGAACTCTAAATCAAACACGGTTTGTGCTAGCTCTTTGAAACTTGGCACAATAATGTAGTTCCAAGTTCTGTCGCTATGGTTTGTGTCCTATTGAAGTAGACCCAAGCAGAGACTGACGAGAATCACTTTCATTGAAAGGGGTTGCCAAGCTTCCAAAAAACTACGAGTTTCCTGAAATCTCAGCAAAGATTTTGTCACCCAATCTTCATGATACTTGCAGGTAATGATCAGTACAGCAAGCCTACTTGGCTCACCAAATTTCGTTCTTCTAGGTTAAACCGTTCCTTTGCAGTAACCGTTTTCATGTTTAGGTTTCACTCTGTTTTCTCCTATATGGATACATGTAGTTGGAACTCTAAATCAAACACGGTTTGTGCTAGCTCTTTGAAACTTGGCACAATAATGTAGTTATAAGTTCTGTCGCTATGGTTTGTGTTCTATTGAAGTAGACCCAAGCAGAGACTGACGAGAATCACTTTCATTGAAAGGGGTTGCCAAGCTTCCAAAAAACTACGAGTTTCCTGAAATCTCAGCAAACATTTTTTCACCCAATCTTGATGATACTTTCATGTAATGATCAGTACACCAATCCCACTTGGCTCACCAAATTTCGTTCTTCTAGGTTAAACCGTTCCTTTGCAGTAACCATTTTCATGTTTAGGTTTCACTCTGTTTTCTCCTATATGGATACATGTAGTTGGAACTCTAAATCAAACACGGTTTGTGCTAGGTCTTTGAAACGTGGCACAATAATGTAGTTCCAAGTTCTCTCGCTATGGTTTGTGTCCTATTGAAGTAGACCCAAGCAGAGACTGACGAGAATCACTTTCATTGAAAGGGGTTGCCAAGCTTCCAAAAAACTACGAGTTTCCTGAAATCTCAGCAAACATTGTATCACCCAATCTTGATGATACTTGCAGGAAATGATCAGTACAGCAAGCCCACTTGGCTCACCAAATTTCGTTCTTCTAGGTTAAACCATTCCTTTGCAATAACCGTTTTCATGTTTAGGTTTCACTCTGTTTTCTCCTATATGGATACATGAATTTGGAACACTAAATCAAACACGGTTTGTGCTAGCTCTTTGAAACTTGGCACAATAATGTAGTTCCAAGTTCTATCGCTATGGTTTGTGTGCTATTGAAGTAGCCCCAAGCAGAGACTGACGAGAATCCCTTTCATTGAAAGGGGTTTCCAAGCTTCCAAAAAACTACGAGTTTCCTGAAATCTCAGCAAACATTTTTTCACCCAATCTTGATGATACTTCCATTTAATGATCAATACACCAATCCCACTTGGCTCACCAAATTTCGTTCTTCTAGGTTTAAACCGTTCCTTTGCAGTAACCGTTTTCATGTTTAGGTTTCACACTGTTTTCTCCTATATGGATACATGTAGTTGGAAATCTAAATCAAACACGGTATGTGCTAGCTCTTTGAAACTTGGCACAATAATGTAGTTCCAAGTTCTATCGCTATGGTTTTTGTGCTATTGAAGTAGCCCCAAGCAGAGACGGACGAGAATCCCTTTAATTGAAAGGGGTTTCCAAGCTTCCAAAAAACTATGAGTTTCCTGAAATCTCAGCAAACATTTTTTCACCCAATCTTGATGATACTTCCATTTAATGATCAGTACACCAATCCCACTTGGCTCACCAAATTTCGTTCTTCTAGGTTAAACCGTTCCTTGGCAGTAACCGTTTTCATGTTTAGGTTTCACTCCGTTTACTCCTATATGGATACATGTAGTTGGAACTCTAAATCAAACACGGTTTGTGCTAGCTCATTGAAACTTGGCACAATAATGTAGTTCCAAGTTCTGTAGCTATGGTTTGTGTCCTATTGAAGTAGACCCAAGCAGAGACTGACGAGAATCCCTTTCAATGAAAGGGGTTGCCAAGCTTCCAAAAAACTACGAGTTTCCTGAAATCTCAGCAAACATTTTTTCAGCCACTCTTGATGATACTTGCAGGTAATGATCAGTACAGCAAGCCCACTTGGCTCACCAAATTTCGTTCTTCTAGGTTAAACCGTTACTTTGCAGTAACCGTTTTCATGTTTAGGTTTCACTCTGTTTTCTCCAATATGGATACATGTAGTTGGAACTCTAAATCAAACACGGTTTGTGCCAGCTCTTTGAAACTTGGCACAATAATGTAGTTCCAAGTTCTATCGCTATGGTTTGTGTCGTATTGAAGTAGCCCCAAGCAGAGACTGACGAGAATCACTTTCATTGAAATTGTTTGCCAAGCTTCCAAAAACTACGAGATTCCTGAAATCTCAGCAAACATTTTTTCACCCAATCTTGATGATACTTTCATGTAATGATCAGTACACCAATCCCACTTGGCTCACCAAATTTCGTTCTTCTAGGTTAAACCGTTCCTTTGCAGTAACCGTTTTCATGTTTAGGTTTCACTCTGTTTTCTCCTATATGGATACATGTAGTTGGAACTCTAAATTAAACACGGTTGTGCTAGCTCTTTGAAATTTGTCACAATAATGTAGTTCCAAGTTCTATCGCTATGGTTTGTGTCCTATTGAAGTAGGCCCAAGTAGAGACTGACGAGAATCACTTTCACTGAAAGGGGTTGCCAAGATACTAAAAAACTACGAGTTTCCTGAAATCTCAGCAAACATTTTTTCACCCAATCTTGATGATACTTTCATGTAATCATCAGTACACCAATCCCACTTGGCTCACCAAATTTCGTTCTTCTAGGTTAAACCGTTCCTTTGCAGCAACCGTTTTCATGTTTAGGTTTGACTCTGTTTTCTCCTATATGGATACATGTAGTTGGAAATCTAAATCAAACACGGTTTGTGCTAGCTCTTTGAAACTTGGCACAATAATGTAGTACCAAGTTCTGTCGCTATGGTTTGTGTCCTATTGAAGTAGACCCAAGCAGAGACTGACGAGAATCACTTTCATTGAAAGGTTTTGCCAAGCTTCCAAAAAACTACGAGTTTCCTGAAATCTCAGCAAACATTTTATCACCCAATCTTGATGATACTTGCAGGTAATGATCAGTAGAGCAATCCCACTTGGCTCACCAAATTTCGTTCTTCTAGGTTAAACCGTTCCTTTGCAGGAACAGTTTTCATGTTTAGGTTTCACTCTGTTTTCTCCAATGTGGATACATGTAGTTGGAACTCTAAATCAAACACGGTTTGTGCTAGCTCTTTGAAACTTGGCACAATAATGTAGTTCCAAGTTCTATCGCTATGGTTTGTGTCCTATTAAAGTAGCCCCAAGCAGAGACTGATGAGAATCACTTTCATTGAAATTGGTTGCCAAGCTTCCAAAAACTACGAGATTCCTGAAATCTCAGCAAATATTTTTTCACCCAATTTGATGATACTTCCGTTGAATAATCAGCCCACCAATCCCACTTGGCTCACCAAATTTCGTTCTTCTAGGTTAAACTGTTCCTTTGCAGTAACCGTTTTCATGTTTAGGTTTCACTCTGTTTTCTCCTATATGGATACATGTAGTTGGAACTCTAAATCAAACACGATTTGTGCTAGCTCTTTGAAAGTTGGCACAATAATGTAGTTCCAAGTTCTATCGCTATGGTTTGTGTCCTATTGAAGTAGCCCCAAGCAGACGAGAATCACTTTCATTGAAAGGGGTTGCCAAGCTTCCAAAAAACTACGAGTTTCCTGAAATCTCAGCAAACATTTTATCACCCAATCTTGATGATACTTGTAGGAAATGATCAGTACAGCAAGCCCACTTGGCTCACCAAATTTCGTTCTTCTAGGTTAAACCGTTCCTTTGCAATAACCGTTTTCATGTTTAGGTTTCACTCTGTTTTCTCCAATATGGATACATGTAGTTGGAACTCTAAATCAAACATGGTTTGTGCTAGCTCTTTGAAACGTGGCACAATAATGTAGTTCCAAGTTCTATCGCTATGGTTTGTGTCCTATTGAAGTAGCCCCAAGCAGAGACTGACGAGAATCACTTTCATTGAAATTGGTTGCCAAGCTTCCAAAAAACTACGAGTATCCTGAAATCTCAGCAAACAGTTTTTCACCCAATCTTGATGATACTTCCGTTTAATAATCAGCCCACCAATCCCACTTGGCTCACCAAATTTCGTTCTTCTAGGTTAAAGCGTTCCTTTGCAGTAACCGTTTTCATGTTTAGGTTTCACTCTGTTTTCTCCTATATGGATACATGTAGTTGGAACTCTAAATCAAACACGGTTTGTGCTAGCTCTTTGAAACTTGGCACAATAATGTAGTTCCAAGTTCTGTCGCTATGGTTTGTGTCCTATTGAAGTAGACCCAAGCAGAGACTGACGAGAATCACTTTCATTGAAAGGGGTTGCCAAGCTTCCAAAAAACTACGAGTTTCCTGAAATCTCAGCAAAGATTTTGTCACCCAATCTTCATGATACTTGCAGGTAATGATCAGTACAGCAAGCCTACTTGGCTCACCAAATTTCGTTCTTCTAGGTTAAACCGTTCCTTTGCAGTAACCGTTTTCATGTTTAGGTTTCACTCTGTTTTCTCCTATATGGATACATGTAGTTGGAACTCTAAATCAAACACGGTTTGTGCTAGCTCTTTGAAACTTGGCACAATAATGTAGTTATAAGTTCTGTCGCTATGGTTTGTGTTCTATTGAAGTAGACCCAAGCAGAGATTGACGAGAATCACTTTCATTGAAAGGGGTTGCCAAGCTTCCAAAAAACTACGAGTTTCCTGAAATCTCAGCAAACATTTTTTCACCCAATCTTGATGATACTTTCATGTAATGATCAGTACACCAATCCCACTTGGCTCACCAAATTTCGTTCTTCTAGGTTAAACCGTTCCTTTGCAGTAACCATTTTCATGTTTAGGTTTCACTCTGTTTTCTCCTATATGGATACATGTAGTTGGAACTCTAAATCAAACACGGTTTGTGCTAGGTCTTTGAAACGTGGCACAATAATGTAGTTCCAAGTTCTCTCGCTATGGTTTGTGTCCTATTGAAGTAGACCCAAGCAGAGACTGACGAGAATCACTTTCATTGAAAGGGGTTGCCAAGCTTCCAAAAAACTACGAGTTTCCTGAAATCTCAGCAAACATTGTATCACCCAATCTTGATGATACTTGCAGGAAATGATCAGTACAGCAAGCCCACTTGGCTCACCAAATTTCGTTCTTCTAGGTTAAACCATTCCTTTGCAATAACCCTTTTCATGTTTAGGTTTCACTCTGTTTTCTCCTATATGGATACATGAAGTTGGAACACTCAATCAAACACGGTTTGTGCTAGCTCTTTGAAACTTGGCACAATAATGTAGTTCCAAGTTCTATCGCTATGGTTTGTGTGCTATTGAAGTAGCCCCAAGCAGAGACTGACGAGAATCCCTTTCATTGAAAGGGGTTTCCAAGCTTCCAAAAAACTACGAGTTTCCTGAAATCTCAGCAAACATTTTTTCACCCAATCTTGATGATACTTCCATTTAATGATGAATACACCAATCCCACTTGGCTCACCAAATTTCGTTCTTCTAGGTTAAACCGTTCCTTTGCAGTAACCGTTTTCATGTTTAGGTTTCACACTGTTTTCTCCTATATGGATACATGTAGTTGGAAATCTAAATCAAACACGGTATGTGCTAGCTCTTTGAAACTTGGCACAATAATGTAGTTCCAAGTTCTATCGCTATGGTTTTTGTGCTATTGAAGTAGCCCCAAGCAGAGACGGACGAGAATCCCTTTAATTGAAAGGGGTTTCCAAGCTTCCAAAAAACTATGAGTTTCCTGAAATCTCAGCAAACATTTTTTCACCCAATCTTGATGATACTTCCATTTAATGATCAGTACACCAATCCCACTTGGCTCACCAAATTTCGTTCTTCTAGGTTAAACCGTTCCTTGGCAGTAACCGTTTTCATGTTTAGGTTTCACTCTGTTTACTCCTATATGGATACATGTAGTTGGAACTCTAAATCAAACACGGTTTGTGCTAGCTCTTTGAAACTTGGCACAATAATGTAGTTCCAAGTTCTGTAGCTATGGTTTGTGTCCTATTGAAGTAGACCCAAGCAGAGACTGACGAGAATCCCTTTCAATGAAAGGGTTTGCCAAGCTTCCAAAAAACTACGAGTTTCCTGAATTCTCAGCAAAAATTTTTTCAGCCACTCTTGATGATACTTGCAGGTAATGATCAGTACAGCAAGCCCACTTGGCTCACCAAATTTCGTTCTTCTAGGTTAAACCGTTACTTTGCAGTAACCGTTTTCATGTTTAGGTTTCACTCTGTTTTCTCCAATATGGATACATGTAGTTGGAACTCTAAATCAAACACGGTTTGTGCCAGCTCTTTGAAACTTGGCACAATAATGTAGTTCCAAGTTCTATCGCTATGGTTTGTGTCGTATTGAAGTAGCCCCAAGCAGAGACTGACGAGAATCACTTTCATTGAAATTGTTTGCCAAGCTTCCAAAAAGTACGAGATTCCTGAAATCTCAGCAAACATTTTTTCACCCAATCTTGATGATACTTTCATGTAATGATCAGTACACCAATCCCACTTGGCTCACCAAATTTCGTTCTTCTAGGTTAAACCGTTCCTTTGCAGTAACCGTTTTCATGTTTAGGTTTCACTCTGTTTTCTCCTATATGGATACATGTAGTTGGAACTCTAAATTAAACACGGTTTGTGCTAGCTCTTTGAAATTTGTCACAATAATGTAGTTCCAAGTTCTATCGCTATGGTTTGTGTCCTATTGAAGTAGGCCCAAGTAGAGACTGACGAGAATCACTTTCACTGAAAGGGGTTGCCAAGATTCTAAAAAACTACGAGTTTCCTGAAATCTCAGCAAACATTTTTTCACCCAATCTTGATGATACTTTCATGTAATCATCAGTACACCAATCCCACTTGGCTCACCAAATTTCGTTCTTCTAGGTTAAACCGTTCCTTTGCAGCAACCGTTTTCATGTTTAGGTTTGACTCTGTTTTCTCCTATATGGATACATGTAGTTGGAAATCTAAATCAAACACGGTTTGTGCTAGCTCTTTGAAACTTGGCACAATAATGTAGTTCCAAGTTCTGTCGCTATGGTTTGTGTCCTATTGAAGTAGACCCAAGCAGAGACTGACGAGAATCACTTTCATTGAAAGGTTTTGCCAAGCTTCCAAAAAACTACGAGTTTCCTGAAATCTCAGCAAACATTTTATCACCCAATCTTGATGATACTTGCAGGTAATGATCAGTAGAGCAATCCCACTTGGCTCACCAAATTTCGTTCTTCTAGGTTAAACCGTTCCTTTGCAGGAACAGTTTTCATGTTTAGGTTTCACTCTGTTTTCTCCAATGTGGATACATGTAGTTGGAACTCTAAATCAAACACGGTTTGTGCTAGCTCTTTGAAACTTGGCACAATAATGTAGTTCCAAGTTCTATCGCTATGGTTTGTGTCCTATTAAAGTAGCCCCAAGCAGAGACTGATGAGAATCACTTTCATTGAAATTGGTTGCCAAGCTTCCAAAAACTACGAGATTCCTGAAATCTCAGCAAATATTTTTTCACCCAATTTGATGATACTTCCGTTGAATAATCAGCCCACCAATCCCACTTGGCTCACCAAATTTCGTTCTTCTAGGTTAAACTGTTCCTTTGCAGTAACCGTTTTCATGTTTAGGTTTCACTCTGTTTTCTCCTATATGGATACATGTAGTTGGAACTCTAAATCAAACACGGTTTGTGCTAGCTCTTTGAAAGTTGGCACAATAATGTAGTTCCAAGTTCTATCGCTATGGTTTGTGTCCTATGAAGTAGGCCCAAGCAGAGAATGAAGAGAATCACTTTCATTGAAAGGGGTTGCCAAGCTTCCAAAAAACTACGAGTTTCCTGAAATCTCAGCAAACATTTTTTCACCCAATCTTGATGATACTTTAATGTAATGACCAGTACACCAATCCCACTTGGCTCACCAAATTTCGTTCTTCTAGGTTTAACCGTTCCTTTGCAGTAACCGTTTTCATGTTTAGGTTTCACTCTCTTTTCTCCTATATGGATACATGTAGTTGGAACTCTAAATCAAACACGGTTTGTGCTAGCTCTTTGAAACATGGCACAATAATGTAGTTCCAAGTTCTGTCGCTATGGTTTGTGTCCTATTGAAGTAGCCCCAAGCAGAGACTGACGAGAATCACTTTCATTGAAAGGGGTTGCCAAGCTTCCAAAAAACTACGAGTTTCCTGAAATCTCAGCAAACATTTTATCACCCAATCTTGATGATACTTGTAGGAAATGATCAGTACAGCAAGCCCACTTGGCTCACCAAATTTCGTTCTTCTAGGTTAAACCGTTCCTTTGCAATAACCGTTTTCATGTTTAGGTTTCACTCTGTTTTCTCCAATATGGATACATGTAGTTGGAACTCTAAATCAAACATGGTTTGTGCTAGCTCTTTGAAACGTGGCACAATAATGTAGTTCCAAGTTCTATCGCTATGGTTTGTGTCCTATTGAAGTAGCCCCAAGCAGAGACTGACGAGAATCACTTTCATTGAAATTGGTTGCCAAGCTTCCAAAAAACTACGAGTATCCTGAAATCTCAGCAAACAGTTTTTCACCCAATCTTGATGATACTTCCGTTTAATAATCAGCCCACCAATCCCACTTGGCTCACCAAATTTCGTTCTTCTAGGTTAAAGCGTTCCTTTGCAGTAACCGTTTTCATGTTTAGGTTTCACTCTGTTTTCTCCTATATGGATACATGTAGTTGGAACTCTAAATCAAACACGGTTTGTGCTAGCTCTTTGAAACTTGGCACAATAATGTAGTTCCAAGTTCTGTCGCTATGGTTTGTGTCCTATTGAAGTAGACCCAAGCAGAGACTGACGAGAATCACTTTCATTGAAAGGGGTTGCCAAGCTTCCAAAAAACTACGAGTATCCTGAAATCTCAGCAAACATTTTTTCACCCAATCTTGATGATACTTCCCTTTAATAATCAGCCCACCAATCCCACTTGGCTCACCAAATTTCGTTCTTCTAGGTTAAACCGTTCCTTTGCAGTAACCGTTTTCATATTTAGGTTTCACTCTGTTTTCTCCTATATGGATACATGTAGTTGGAACTCTAAATCAAACACGGTTTGTGCTAGCTCTATGAAACTTGGCACAATAATGTAGTTACAAGTTCTATTGCTATGGTTTGTGTCCTATTGAAGTAGCCCAGAGCAGAGACTGACGAGAATCACTTTCATAGAAAGTGGTTGCCAAGCTTCCAAAAAACTACGAGTGTCCTGAAATCTCAGCAAACATTTTTTCACCCAATCTTGATGATACTTGCAGGTAATGATCAGTACACCAATCCCGCTTGGCTCACCAAATTTCGTTCTTCTAGGTTAAACCGTTCCTTGGCAGTAACCGTTTTCATGTTTAGGTTTCACTCTGTTTACTCCTATATGGATACATGTAGTTGGAACTCTAAATCAAACACGGTTTGTGCTAGCTCTTTGAAACTTGGCACAATAATGTAGTTCCAAGTTCTGTAGCTATGGTTTGTGTCCTATTGAAGTAGACCCAAGCAGAGACTGACGAGAATCACTTTCATTGAAATAGGTTGCCAAGCTTCCCAAAACTACGAGATTCCTAAAATCTCAGCAAACATTTTTTCACCCAAACTTGATGATACTTCCGTTTAATAATCAGTCCACCAATCCCACTTGGCTCACCAAATTTCATTCTTCTAGGTTAAACCGTTCCTTTGCAGTAACGTTTTCATGTTTAGGTTTCACTCTGTTTTCGCCTATATGGATACATGTAGTTGGAACTCTAAATCAAACACGGTTTGTGCTAGCTCTTTGTAACTTGGCACAATAATGTAGTTCTAAGTTCTGTCGCTATGGTTTGTGTTCTATTGAAGTAGCGCAAGCAGAGACTGAGAAGAATCACTTTCATAGAAAGGGGTTGCCAAGCTTCCAAAAAACTACGAGTTTCCTGAAATCTCAGCAAACATTTTATCACCCAATCTTGATGATACTTCCGTTGAATAATCTGCCCACCAATCCCACTTGGCTCACCAAATTTCGTTCTTATTGGTTAAACCGTTCCTTTGCAGTAACCGTTTTCATGTTTAGGTTTCTCTCTGTTTTCTCCTATATGGATACATGTAGTTGGAACTCTAAATCAAACACGGTTTGTGCTAGCTCTATGAAACTTGGCACAATAATGTATTTCCAAGTTCTGTCGCTATGGTTTGTGTCCTATTGAAGTAGCCCCAAGCAGAGACTGAAGAGAGTCACTTTCATTGAAAGGGGTTGCCAAGCTTCCAAAAAACTACGAGTTTCCTGAAATCTCAGCAAACATTTTTTCACCCAATCTTGATGATACTTGCAGGTAATGATCAGTACAGCAAGCCCACTTGGCTCACCAAATTTCGTTCTTCTAGGTTAAACCGTTCCTTTGCAATAACCGTTTTAATGTTTAGATTTCTCTCTGTTTTCTCCAATATGGATACATGTATTGGGAACTCTAAATCAAACACGGTTTGTGCTAGCTCTTGAAACGTGGCACAATAATGTAGTTCCAAGTTCTATCGCTATGGTTTGTGTCGTATTGAAGTAGCCCCAAGCAGAGACTGACGAGAATCACTTTCATTGAAATTGGTTGCCAAGCTTCCAAAAAATGACGAGATTCCTGAAATCTCAGCAAACATTTTTTCACCCAATCTTGATGATACTTCCGTTTAATAATCAGCCCACCAATCCCACTTGGCTCACCAAAATTCGTTCTTCTAGGTTAAACCGTTCCTTTGCAGTAACCGTTTTCATGTTTAGGTTTCACTCTGTTTTCTCCTATATGGATACATGTAGTTGGAACTCTAAATCAAACACTGTTTGTGCTAGGTCTTTGAAACTTGGCACAATAATGTAGTTCCAAGTTCTGTCGATATGGTTTGTGTCCTATTGAAGTAGCCCCAAGCAGAGACTGACGAGAATCACTTTCATAGAAAGGGGTTGCCAAGCTTCCAAAAAACAACAAGTGTCCTGAAATCTCAGCAAACATTTTTTCACCCAATCTAGATGATACTTGCAGGTAATGATCAGTACACCAATCCCACTTGGCTCACCAAATTTCGTTCTTCTAGGTTAAACCGTTCCTTTGCAGTAACCGTTTTCATGTTTAGGTTGCACTCTGTTTTCTCCTATATGGATACATGTAGTTGGAACTCTAAATCAAACACGGTTTGTGCTAGCTCTTTGAAACTTGGCACAATAATGTAGTTCCAAGTTCTATTGCTATGGTTTGTGTCCTATTGAAGTAGCCCCAAGGAGAGACTGACGAGAATCACTTTCATTGAAATTGGTTGCCAAGCTTCCAAAAAACTACGAGTTTCCTGAAATATCAGCAATTTTTTTTCACCCAATTTTGATGATACTTGCAGGTAATGATCAGTACTGCAAGCCCACTTGGCTCACCAAATTTCGTTCTTCTAGGTTAAACCGTTCCTTTCCAGTAACCGTTTTCATAATTAGGGTTCACTCTGTTTTCTCCAATATGGATATACTTGGTTGGAACGCTAAATCAAACACGGTTTGTGCTAGCTCTTTGAAACTTGGAAAAATAATGTAGTTCCAAGTTCTGTCGCTATGGTTTGTGTCCTATTGAAGTAGCCCCAAGCAGAGACTGACGAGAATCACTTTCATTGAAAGGGGTTGCCAAGCTTCCAAAAAACTACGAGTTTCCTGAAATCTCAGCAAACATTTTATCACCCAATCTTGATGACACTTGCAGGTAATGATCAGTACAGCAAGCCCACTTGGCTCACCAAATTTCGTTCTTCTAGGTTAAACGGTTCCTTTGCAATAACCGGTTTCATGTTTAGGTTTCACTCTGTTTTCTCCAATATGGATACATGTAGTTGGAACTCTAAATCAAACACGGTTTGTGCTAGCTCTTTGAAACTTGGCACAATAATGTAGTTCCAAGTTCTATCGCTATGTTTTGTGTCCTATTGAAGTAGCCCCAAGCAGAGACTGACGAGAGTCACTTTCATTGAAATTGGTTGCCAAGCTTCCAAAAAACTACGAGATTCCTGAAATCTCAGCAAGCATTTTTTCACCCAATCTTGATGATACTTCCGTTGAATAATCTGCCCACCAATCCCACTTGGCTCACCAAATTGCGTTCTTCTTGGTTAAACCGTTCCTTTGCAGTAACCGTTTTCATGTTTAGGTTTCACTCTATTTTCTCCTATATGGATACATGTAGTTGGAACTCTAAATCAAACACGGTTTGTGCTAGCTCTTTGAAACTTGGCACAATAATGTAGTTCCAAGTTCTGTCGCTATGGTTTGTGTCCTATTGAAGTAGCCCCAAGCAGAGACTGACGAGAATCACTTTCATTGAAATTGGTTGCCAAGCTTCCAAAAACTACGATATTCCTGAAATCTCAGCAAACATTTTTTCACCCAATCTTGATGATACTTCCGTTTAATAATCAGCCCAACAATCCCACTTGGCTCACCAAATTTCGTTCTTCTAGGTTAAACTGTTCCTTTGCAGTAACCGTTTTCATGTTTAGGTTTCACTCTGTTTTCTCCTATATGAATACATGTAGTTGGAACTCTAAATCAAACACGGTTTGTGCTAGCTCTTTGAAACTTGGCACAATAATGTAGTTCCAAGTTCTGTCGCTATGGTTTGTGTCCTATTGAAGTATCCCCAAGCAGAGACTGACGAGAATCACTTTCATAGAAAGGGGTTGCCAAGATTCCAAAAAACTACGAGTTTCCTGAAATCTCAGCAAACATTTTTTCACCCAATCTTGAGGATACTTGCAGGTAATGATCAGTACAGCAAGCCCACTTGTCTCACCAAATTTTGTTCTTCTAGGTTAAACCGTTCCTTTGCAGTAACCGTTTTCATGTTTAGGTTTAACTCTGTTTTCTCCTATATGGATACATGTAGTTGGAACTCTAAATCAAACAAGGTTTGTGCTAGCTCTTTGAAACTTGGCACAATAATGTAGTTCCAAGTTCTATCGCTATGCTTTGTGTCCTATTGAAGTAGGCCCAAGGAGAGACTGAAGAGAATCACTTTCATAGAAAGGGGTTGCCAAGCTTCCAAAAAACTACGAGTTTCCTAAAATCTCAGCCAACATTTTATCACCCAATCTTGATGATACTTGCAGGTAATGATCAGTACAGCAAGCCCACTTGGCTCACCAAATTTCGTTCTTCTTGGTTAAACCGTTCCTTTGCAGTAACCGTTTTCATGTTTAGGTTTCATTCTGTTTTCTCCTATATGGATACATGTAGTTGGAACTCTAAATCAAACAAGGTTTGTGCTAGCTCTTTGAAACTTGGCACAATAATGTAGTTCCAAGTTCTATCGCTATGGTTTGTGTCCTATTGAAGTAGCCCCAAGCAGAGACTGACGAGAATCACTTTCATTGAAATTGGTTGCCAAGCTTCCAAAAACTACGAGATTCCTGAAATCTCAGCAACCTTTTTTTGACCAATCTTGATGATACTTCCATTTAATGATCAGTACACCCATCCCAGTTGGCTCACCAAATTTCGGTCTTCTAGGTTAAACCGTTCCTTTGCAGTAACCGTCTTCATGTTTAGGTTTCACTCTGTTTTCTCCAATATGGATACATGTAGTGGAACTCTAAATCAAACACGGTTTGTGCTAGCTCTTTGAAACTTGGCACAATAATGTAGTTTCATGTTCTATCGCTATGGTTAGTGTCCTATTGAAGTAGCCCCAAGCAGAGACTGACGAGAATCACTTTCATAGAAAGGGGTTGCCAAGCTTCCAAAAAACAACAAGTGTCCTGAAATCTCAGCAAACATTTTTCACCCAATCTAGATGATACTTGCAGGTAATGATCAGTACACCAATCCCACTTGGCTCACCAAATTTCGTTCTTCTAGGTTAAACCGTTCCTTTGCAGTAACCGTTTTCATGTTTAGGTTGCACTCTGTTTTCTCCTATATGGATACATGTAGTTGGAACTCTAAATCAAACACGGTTTGTGCTAGCTCTTTGAAACTTGGCACAATAATGTAGTTCCAAGTTCTATTGCTATGGTTTGTGTCCTATTGAAGTAGCCCCAAGGAGAGACTGACGAGAATCACTTTCATTGAAATTGGTTGCCAAGCTTCCAAAAACTACGAGTTTCCTGAATTATCAGCAATTTTTTTTTCACCCGATTTTGATGATACTTGCAGGTAATGATCAGTACTGCATGCCCACTTGGCTCACCAAATTTCGTTCTTCTAGGTTAAACCGTTCCTTTGCAGTAACCGTTTTCACGTTTAGGTTTCACTCTGTTTTCTCCAATATGGATATACTTGGTTGGAACGCTAAATCAAACACGGTTTGTGCTAGCTCTTTGAAACTTGGCATAATAATGTAGTTCCAAGTTCTATCGCTATGGTTTGTGTCCTATTGAAGTAGCCCCAAGCAGAGACTGACGAGAATCACTTTCATTGAAAGGGGTTGCCAAAGTTCCAAAAACTACGAGATTCCTGAAATCTCAGCAACCTTTTTTTGACCAATCTTGATGATACTTCCATTTAATGATCAGTACACCCATCCCAGTTGACTCACCAAATTTCGTTCTTCTAGGTTAAACCGTTCCTTTGCAGTAACCGTTTTCATGTTTAGGTTTCACTCTGTTTTCTCCAATATGGATACATGTAGTGGAACTCTAAATCAAACACGGTTTGTGCTAGCTCTTTGAAACTTGGCACAATAATGTAGTTTCATGTTCTATCGCTATGGTTAGTGTCCTATTGAAGTAGCCCCAAGCAGAGACTGACGAGAATCACTTTCATTGAAAGGGGTTGCCAACCGTCCCAAAAACTACGAGTTTCCTGACATCTCAGCAAACATTTTTTCACCCTATCTTGATGATACTTGCAGGTAATGATCAGTACAGCAAGCCCACATGGCTCACCAAATTTCATTCTTCTAGGTTAAACCGTTCCTTTGAAGTAACCGTTTTCATGTTTAGGTTTCACTCTGTTTTCTCCAATATGGATACATGTAGTTGGAACTCTAAATCAAACACGGTTTGTGCTAGCTCTTTGAAACTTGGCACAATAATGTAGTTCCAAGTTCTATCGCTATGGTTTGTGTCCTATTGAAGTAGCCCCAAGCAGAGAATGACGAGAATCACTTTCATTGAAATTGGTTGCCAAGCGTCCAAAAAATACGAGATTCCTGAAATCTCAGCAAACATTTTTTCACCCAATCTTGATGATACTTCCATTTAATAATCAGCCCACCAATCCCACTTGCTCACCAAATTTCGTTCTTCTAGGTTAAACCCTTCCTTTGCAGTAACCGTTTTCATGTTTAGGTTTCACTCTGCTTTCTCCTATATGGATACATGTAGTTGGAACTCTAAATCAAACACGGTTTGTGCTAGCTCTTTGAAACTTGGCACAATAATGTAGTTCCAAGTTCTATCGCTATGGTTTGTGTCCTATTGATGTAGCCCCAAGCAGAGACTGACGAGAATCACTTTCATTGAAATTGGTTGCCAAGCTTCCAAAAACTACAATATTCCTGAAATCTCAGCAAACATTTTTTCACCCAATCTTGATGATACTTCCGTTTAATAATCAGCCCACCAATCCCACTTGGCTCACCAAATTTCGTTCTTCTAGGTTAAACTGTTCCTTTGCAGTAACCGTTTTCATGTTTAGGTTTCACTCTGTTTTCTCCTATATGAATACATGTAGTTGGAACTCTAAATCAAACACGGTTTGTGCTAGCTCTTTGAAACTTGGCACAATAAAGTTGTTCCAAGTTCTGTCACTATGGTTTGTGTCCTATTGAAGTAGCCCCAAGCAGAGACTGACGAGAATCACTTTCACGAAAAGGGGTTGCCAAGCTTCCAAAAAACTACGAGATTCCTGAAAATTCAGCAAACATTTTTTCACCCAATCTTGATGATACTTGCAGGTAATGATCAGTACAGCAAGCCCACTTGGCTCACCAAATTTCGTTCTTCTAGGTTAA
>NW_027553496.1:0-37637 GCF_045843805.1 Urocitellus parryii
TGTTTAGGTTTCACTCTGTTTTCTCCTATATGGATACATGTAGTTAGAACTCTAAATCAAACACGGTTTGTGCTAGGTCTTTGAAAGTTGGCACAATAATGTAACTCCAAGTTCTATGGCTATGGTTTGTGTCCTATGGAAGTAGCCCCCAAGCAGAGACTGACGAGAATCCCTTTCATTGAAAGGGGTTGCCAAGCTTCCAAAAAACTACGAGTTTGCTGAAATCTCAGCAATCATTTTTTACCCAATCTTGATGATACTTGCAGGTAATGATCAGTACACCAGTCCCACTTGGCTCACCAAATTTCGTTCTTCTAGGTTAAACCGTTCCATTGCAGTAACCGTTTTCATGTTTAGGTTTCACTCTGTTTTCTCCTATATGGATACATGTAGTTAGAACTCTAAATCAAACAGGGTTTGTCCTAGCTCTTTGAAACTTTGGCACAATAATGTACTTCCAGTTTCTATGGCTATGGTTTGTGTCCTATGGAAGTAGCCCCAAGCAGAGACTGACGAGAATCACTTTCATTGAAAGGGGTTTCCAAGCTGCCAAAAAACTACGAGTTTCCTGAAATCTCAGCAATCATTTTTTCTCCCAATCTTTATGATACTTCCATTTAATGATCAGTACACCAATCCCACTTGGCTCACCAAATTTCGTTCTTCTAGGTTAAACCGTTCCTTTGCAGTAACCGTTTTCATGTTTAGGATTCACTCGGTTTTCTCCTATATGGATACATGTAGTTGGAACTCTAAATCAAACACGGTTTGAGCTAGCTCTTTGAAACTTGGCAGTATAATGCAGTTCCAAGTTCTATGGCTATGGTTTGTGTCCTATGGAAGTATCCCCAAGCAGAGACTGACGAGAATCCCTTTCATTGAAAGGGGTTGCCAAGCTTCCAAAAAACTATGAGTTTCCTGAAATCTCAGCAAATATTTTTTCACCCAATCTTGATGATACTTGCAGGTAATGATCAGTACACCAGTCCCACTTGGCTCACCAAATTTCGTTCTTCTAGGTTAAACCGTTCCTTTGCAGTAACCGTTTTCATGTTTAGGTTTCACTCTGTTTTCTCCTATATGGATACATATATTTGGAACTCTAAATCAAACACGGATTGTGCTAGCTCTTTGAAACTTGGCACAATAATGTAGTTTCAAGTTCTATGGCTATGGTTTGTGTCCTATGGAAGTAGCCCCAAGCAGAGACTGACGAGAATCACTTTCATTGAAAGGGGTTGCCAAGCTTCCAAAAACTACGAGTTTCCTGAAATCTCAGCAACATTTTTTCACCCAATCTTGATGATACTTGCAGGTAATGATCAGTACACCAGTCCAACTTGGCTCACCAAAATTTCGTTCTTCTAGGTTAAACCGTTCCTTTGCAGTAACCGTTTTCATGTTTAGGATTCACTCTGTTTTCTCCTATATGGATACATGTAGTTGGACCTAAATCAAACACGGTTTGTGCTAGCTCTTTGAAACTTGGCACAATAATGTATTTCCAAGTTCTATGGCTATGGTTTGTGTCCTATGGAAGTAGCCGCAAGCAGAGACTGACGAGAATCACTTTCATTGAAAGGGGTTGCCAAGCTTCCAAAAAACTACGAGTTTCCTGAAATCTCAGCAATCATTTTTTCACCCAATCTTGTTGATACTTCCATTTAATGATCAGTACACCAATCCCACTTGGCTCACAAATTTCGTTCTTCTAGGATAAACCGTTCATTTGCAGTAACCGTTTTCATGTTTAGGATTCACTCTGTTTTCTCCTATATGGATACATGTAGTTGGAACCCTAAATCAAACATGGTTTGTGCTAGCTCTTTCAAACTTGGCACAATAATGTAGTTCCAAGTTCTATCACGATGGTTTGTGTCCTATTGAAGTAGCCCCAAGCAGAGACTGAAGAGAATCACTTTCATTGAAATAGGTTGCCAAGCTTCAAAAACTACGAGTTTCCTGAAATCTCAGCATCATTTTTTCACCCAATCTTGATGATACTTGCAGGTAATGATCAGTACACCAGTCCCACTTGGCTCACCAAATTCGTTCTTCTAGGTTAAACCGTTCCTTTGCAGTAACCGTTTCCATGTTTAGGTTTCACTCTGTTTTCTCCTATATGGATACATGTATTTGGAACTCTAAATCAAACACAGTTTGTGCTAGCTCTTTGAAACTTGGCAAAATAATGTAGTCCCAAGTTCTATGGCTATGGTTTGTGTCCTATGGAAGTATCCCCAAGCAGAGACTGACGAGAATCATGTTCATTGAAAGGGGTTGCCAAGCTTCCAAAAAACTACGAGTTTTCTGAAATCTCAGCAATCATTTTTTCACCCAATCTTGATGATACTTGCAGGTAATGATCAGTACACCAGTCCCACTTGGCTCACCAAATTTCGTTCTTCTAGGTTAAACCGTTCCTTTCCAGGAACCGTTTTCATGTTTAAGTTCACTCTGTTTTCTCCTATATGGATACATGTAGTTTGAACTCTAAATCAAACACGGTTTGTGCTAGCTCTTTGAAACTTGGCACAATAATGTACTTCCAAGTTCTATGGCTATGGTTTGTGTCCTATGGAAGTAGCCCCAAGCAGAGACTGACGAGAATCACTTTCATTGAAAGGGGTTGCCAAGCTTCCAAAAAACTACGAGTTTCCTGAAATCTCAGCAAACACTTTTTCACCCATCTTGATGATATTTGCAGGTAATGATCAGTACACCAGTCCCACTTGGCTCAACAAATTTCGTTCTTCTAGGTTAAACCGTTCCTTTCCAGGAACCGTTTTCATGTTTAGGTTTCACTCTTTTTTCTCCTATATGGATACATGTAGTTTGAACTCTAAAATCAAACACGGTTTGTGCTAGCTCTTTGAAACTTGGCACAATAATGTAGTTCCAAGTTCTATGGTTATGGTTTGTGTCCTATGGAAGTAGCCCCAAGCAGAGACTGACGAGAATCACTTTCATTGAAAGGGGTTTCCAAGCTTCCAAAAAACTACGAGTTTCCTGAAATCTCAGCAAACAGTTTTTCACCCAATCGTGATGGTACTTGCAGGTAATGATCAGTACACCAGTCCCACTTGGCTGACCAATTTCGTTCTTCTAGGTTAAACCGTTCCTTTGCAGTAACCGTTTTCATGTTTAGGATTCACTCTGTTTTCTCCTATATGGATACATGTAGTTGGAACTCTAAATAAAACACGGTTTGTGCTAGCTCTTTGAAACTTGGCACAATAATGTTGTTCCAAGTTGTATCCCGATGGTTTCTGTACTATTGAAGTAGCCCCAAGCAGAGACTGACGAGAATCACTTTCATTGAAAGGGGTTGCCAAGCTTCCAAAAAACTACGAGTTTCCTGAAATATCAGCAATCATTTTTCACCAATATCTTGATGATAGTTCCATTTAATGATCAGTACACCAATCCCACTTGGCTCACCAAATTTCATTCTTCTAGGTTAAACCGTTCCTTTGCAGTAACCGTTTTCATGTTTAGGAATTCACTCTGTTTTCTCCTATATGGATACATGTAGTTGGAACTCTAAATCAAACACGGTTTGTGCTAGCTCTTTCAAACTTGGCACAATAATGTAGTTCCAAGTTCTATCGCGATGGTTTGTGTCCTATTTGAAGTAGCCCCAAGCAGAGACTGACGAGAATCCCTTTCATTGAAAGTGGTTGCCAAGATTCCAAAAAACTACGAGTTTCCTGAAATCTCAGCAAACATTTTTTCACCCAATCTTGATGATACTTGCAGGTACTGATCAGTACACCAGTCCCACTTGGCTCACCAAATTTCTTTCTTCTAGGTTAAACCGTTCCTTTGCAGTAACCGTTTTCATGTTTAGGTTTCACTCAGTATTCTCCTATATGGATACATGTATTTGGACTCTAAATCAACACGGTTTGTGCTAGCTCTTTGAAACGTGGCACAATAATGTAGTTCCAAGTTCTATGGCTATGGTTTGTGTCCTATGGAAGTAGCCCCAAGCAGAGACTGACGAGAATCCCTTTCATTGAAAGGGGTTGCCAAGCTTCCAAAAAATTACGAGTTTTCCTGAAATCTCAGCAAACAGTTTTTCACCCAATCTTGATGATACTTGCAGGTAATGATCAGTACAGCAGTCCCACTAGGCTCACCAAATTTCGTTCTTCTTGGTTAAACCGTTCCTTTGCAGTAACCGTTTTCATGTTTAGGTTTCACTCTGTTTTCTCCTATATGGATACATGTATTTGGAACTCTAAATCAAACACAGTTTGTGCTAGCTCTTTGAAACTTGGCAAAATAATGTAGTCCCAAGTTCTATGGCTATGGTTTGTGTCCTATGGAAGTATCCCCAAGCAGAGACTGACGAGAATCACGTTCATTGAAAGGGGTTGCCAAGCTTCCAAAAAGCTACGAGTTTCCTGAAATCTCAGCAATCATTTTTTCACCCAATCTTGATGATACTTGCAGGTAATGATCAGTACACCAGTCCCACTTGGCTCACCAAATTTCGTTCTTCTAGGTTAAACCGTTCCTTTGCAGGAACCGTTTTCATGTTTAGGTTTCACTCTGTTTTCTCCTATATGGATACATGTAGTTAGAACTCTAAATCAAACACGGTTTGTGCTAGGTCTTTGAAAGTTGGCACAATAATGTAACTCCAAGTTCTATGGCTATGGTTTGTGTCCCTATGGAAGTAGCCCCAAGCAGAGACTGACGAGAATCCCTTTCATTGAAAGGGGTTGCCAAGCTTCCAAAAAACTACGAGTTTGCTGAAATCTCAGCAATCATTTTTTTACCCAATCTTGATCATACTTGCAGGTAATGATCAGTACACCAGTCCCACTTGGCTCACCAAATTTCGTTCTTCTAGGTTAAACCGTTCCTTTGCAGTAACCGTTTTCATGTTTAGGTTTCACTCTGTTTTCTCCTATATGGATACATGTAGTTAGAACTCTAAATCCAAACAGGGTTTGTCCTAGCTCTTTGAAACTTGGCACAATAATGTACTTCCAGTTTCTATGGCTATGGTTTGTGTCCTATGGAAGTAGCCCCAAGCAGAGACTGACGAGAATCACTTTCATTGAAAGGGGTTTCCAAGCTGCCAAAAAACTACGAGTTTCCTGAAATCTCAGCAATCATTTTTTCTCCCAATCTTTATGATACTTCCATTAATGATCAGTACACCAATCCACTTGGCTCACCAAATTTCGTTCTTCTAGGTTAAACCGTTCCTTTGCAGTAACCGTTTTTCATGTTTAGGATACACTCGGTTTTCTCCTATATGGATACATGTATTTGGAACTCTAAATCAAACACGTTTGAGCTAGCTCTTTGAAACTTGGCAGTATAATGCAGTTCCAAGTTCTATGGCTATGGTTTGTGTCCTATGGAAGTATCCCCAAGCAGAGACTGACGAGAATCCCTTTCATTGAAAGGGGTTGCCAAGCTTCCAAAAAACTATGAGTTTCCTGAAATCTCAGCAAACATTTTTTCCACCCAATCTTGATGATACTTTCCATTTAATGATCAGTACACCAGTCCCACTTGGCTCACCAAATTCGTTCTTCTAGGTTAAACCGTTCCTTTGCAGTAACCGTTTTCATGTTTAGGTTTCACTCTGTTTTCTCCTATATGGATACATATATTTGGAACTCTAAATCAAACACGGATTGTGCTAGCTCTTTGAAACTTGGCACAATAATGTAGTTTCAAGTTCTATGGCTATGGTTTGTGTCCTATGGAAGTAGCCCCAAGCAGAGACTGACGAGAATCACTTTCATTGAAAGGGGTTGCCAAGCTTCCAAAAAATACGAGTTTCCTGAAATCTCAGCAAACATTTTTTCACCCAATCTTGATGATACTTGCAGGTAATGATCAGTACACCAGTCCAACTTGGCTCACCAAATTTCGTTCTTCTAGGTTAAACCGTCCCTTTGCAGTAACCGTTTTCATGTTTAGGATTCACTCTGTTTTCTCCTATATGGATACATGTAGTTGGACCTCTAAATCAAACACGGTTTGTGCTAGCTCTTTGAAACTAGGCACAATAATGTATTTCCAAGTTCTATGGCTATGGTTTGTGTCCTATGGAAGTAGCCGCAAGCAGAGACTGACGAGAATCACTTTCATTGAAAGGGGTTGCCAAGCTTCCAAAAAACTACGAGTTTCCTGAAATCTCAGCAATCATTTTTTCACCCAATCTTGTTGATACTTCCATTTAATGATCAGTACACCAATCCCACTTGGCTCACAAATTTCGTTCTTCTAGGATAAACCGTTCATTTGCAGTAACCGTTTTCATGTTTAGATTCACTCTGTTTTCTCCTATATGGATACATGTAGTTGGAACCCTAAATCAAACATGGTTTGTGCTAGCTCTTTCAAACTTGGCACAATAATGTAGTTCCAAGTTCTATCACGATGGTTTGTGTCCTATTGAAGTAGCCCCAAGCAGAGACTGAAGAGAATCACTTTCATTGAAATAGGTTGCCAAGCTTCCAAAAAAACTACGAGTTTCCTGAAATCTCAGCAATCATTTTTTCACCCAATCTTGATGATACTTGCAGGTAATGATCAGTACACCAGTCCCACTTGGCTCAACAAATTTCGTTCTTCTAGGTTAAACCGTTCCTTTCCAGGAACCGTTTTCATGTTTAGGTTTCACTCTGTTTTCTCCTATATGGATACATGTAGTTGGAACTCTAAATCAAACACGGTTTGTGCTAGCTCTTTGAAACTTGGCACAATAATGTAGTTCCAAGTTCTATGGTTATGGTTTGTGTCCTATGGAAGTAGCCCCAAGCAGAGACAGACGAGAATCACTTTCATTGAAAGGGGTTTCCAAGCTTCCAAAGAACTACGAGTTTCCTGAAATCTCAGCAAACAGTTTTTCACCCAATCGTGATGGTACTTGCAGGTAATGATCAGTACACCAGTCCCACTTGGCTGACCAAATTTCGTTCTTCTAGGTTAAACCGTTCCTTTGCAGTAACCGTTTTCATGTTTAGGTTTCACTCTGTTTTCTCCTATATGGATACATGTAGTTGGAACAATAAATCAAACACGGTTTGTGCTAGCTCTTTGAAACTTGGGAAAATAAGTGTAGTTCCAAGTGATATGGTTATAGTTTGTGTCTCTATGGAAGTAGCCCCAAGAAGAGACTGACGAGAATCACTTTCTTTGAAAAGGGTTGTCAAGCTTCCAAAAAACTACGAGTTTCATGAAATCTCAGTAAACATTTTTTCACCCAATCTTGATGATACTTGCAGGTAATGATCAGTATACCAATCCCACTTGGCTCATCAAATTTCGTTCTTCTAGGTTAAACCGTTCCTTTGCAGTAACCGTTTTCATGTTTAGGATTCACTCTGTTTTCTCCTATATGGATACATGTAGTTGGAACTCTAAATCAAACACGGTTTGTGCTAGCTCTTTGAAACTTTGGCACAATAATGTAGTTCCAAGTTGTATCCCGATGGTTTCTGTCCTATTGAAGTAGCCCCAAGCAGAGACTGACGAGAATCACTTTCATTGAAAGGGGTTGCCAAGGCTTCCAAAAAACTACGAGTTTCCTGAAATCTCAGCAATCATTTGTTCACCCAATCTTGATGATACTTCCATTTAAGATCAGTACACCAATCCCACTTGGCTCACCAAATTTCGTTCTTCTAGGTTAAACCATTCCATTGCAGTAACCGTTTTCATGTTTAGGATTCACTCTGTTTTCTCCTATATGGATACATGTAGTTGGAACTCTAAATCAAACACGGTTTGTGCTCGCTCTTTCAAACGTGGCACAATAATGTAGTTCCAAGTCTATCGTGATGGTTTGTGTCCTATTGAAGTAGCCCCAAGCATTGACTGAGGAGAATCACTTTCATTGAAAGAGGTTGCCAAGCTTCAAAAAACTACTAGTTTCCTGAAATCTCAGCAATCATTTTTTCACCCAATCTTGATGATACTTCCATTTAATGATCAGTACACCAATCCCACTTGGCTCACCAAATTTCGTTCTTCTATCTTAAACCGTTCCTTTGCAGTAACCGTTTCCATGTTTAGGTTTCACTCTGTTTTCTCCTATATGGATACATGTATTTGGAACTCTAAATCAAACACGGTTTGTGCTAGCTCTTTCAAACTTGGCACAATAATGTAGTTCCAAGTTCTATCGTTATGGTTTGTGTGCTATGGAAGTAGCCCCAAGCAGAGACTGACGAGAATCCCTTTCATTGAAAGGGGTTGCCAAGATTCCAAAAAACTACGAGTTTCCTGAAATCTCAGCAAACATTTTTTCACCCAATCTTGATGATACTTGCAGGTACTGATCAGTACACCAGTCCCACTTGGCTCACCAAATTTCGTTCTGCTAGGTTAAACCGTTCCTTTGCAGTAACCGTTTTCATGTTTAGGTTTCACTCAGTTTTCTCCTATATGGATACATGTATTTGGACTCTAAATCAAACACGGTTTGTGCTAGCTCTTTGAAACGTGGCACAATAATGTAGTTCCAAGTTCTATGGCTATGGTTTGTGTCCTATGGAAGTAGCCCCAAGCAGAGACTGACGAGAATCCCTTTCATTGAAAGGGGTTGCCAAGCTTCCAAAAAACTACGAGTTTCCTGAAATCTCAGCAAACAGTTTTTCACCCAATCTTGATGATACTTGCAGGTAATGATCAGTACAGCAGTCCCACTTGGCTCACCAAATTTCGTTCTTCTAGGTTAAACCGTTCCTTTGCAGTAACCGTTTTCATGTTTAGGATTCACTCTGTTTTCTCCTATATGGATACATGTAGTTGGAACTCTAAATCAAACACGGTTTGTGCTAGCTCTTTGAAACTTGGCACAATAATGTATTTCCAAGTTCTATGGCTATGGTTTGTGTCCTATGGAAGTAGCCGCAAGCAGAGACTGACGAGAATCCCTTTCATTGAAAGGGGTTGCCAAGCTTCCAAAAAACTACGAGTTTCCTGAAATCTAAGCAAACATTTTTTCACCCAATATTGATGATACTTTCAGGTACTGATCAGTATACCAGTCCCACTTGGCTGACCAAATTTCGTTCTTCTAGGTTAAACCGTTCCTTTGCAGTAACCGTTTTCATGTTTAGGTTTCACTCTGTTTTCTTCTATATGGATACATGTATTTGGACTCTAAATCAAGCACGGTTTGTGCTAGCTCTTTGAAACGTGGCACAATAATGTAGTTCCATGTTCTATGGCTATGGTTTGTGTCCTATGAAGTATCCCCAAGAAGAGACTGACGAGAATCACTTTCTTTGAAAGGGGTTGCCAAGCTTCCAAAAAACTACGAGTTTCATGAAATCTCAGTAAACATTTTTTCACCCAATCTTGATGATACTTGCAGGTAATGATCAGTACACCAATCCCACTTGGCTCATCAAATTTCGTTCTTCTAGGTTAAACCGTTCCTTTGCAGTAACCGTTTTCATGTTTAGGATTCACTCTGTTTTCTCCTATATGGATACATGTAGTTGGAACTCTAAATCAAACACGGTTTGTGCTAGCTCTTTGAAACTTGGCACAATAATGTAGTTCCAAGTTCTATGCCGATGGTTTCTGTCCTATTGAAGTAGCCCCAAGCAGAGACTGACGAGAATCACTTTCATTGAAAGGGGTTGCCAAGCTTCCAAAAAACTACGAGTTTCCTGAAATCTCAGCAATCATTTTTTCACCCAATCTTGATGATACTTCCATTTAATGATCAGTACACCAATCCCACTTGGCTCACCAAATTTCGTTCTTCTATATTAAACCGTTCCTTTGCAGTAACCGTTTCCATGTTTAGGTTTCACTCTGTTTTCTCCTATATGGATACATGTATTTGGAACTCTAAATCAAACACGGTTTGTGCTAGCTCTTTGAAACTTGGCAAAATAATGTAGTTCCAAGTTCTATCGTTATGGTTTGTGTGCTATGGAAATAGCCCCAAGCAGAGACTGACGAGAATCCCTTTCATTGAAAGGGGTTGCCAAGCTTCCAAAAAACTACGAGTTTCCTGAAATCTCAGCAAATATTTTTTCACCCAATCTTGATGATACTGGCAGGTAATGATCAGTACACCAGTCCCACTTGGCTCACCAAATTTCGTTCTTCTAGGTTAAACCGTTCCTTTGCAGTAACCGTTTTCATGTTTAGGTTTCACTCTGTTTTCTCCTATATGGATACATATATTTGGAACTCTAAATCAAACACGGTTTGTGCTAGCTCTTTGAAACTTGGGAAAATAATGTAGTTCCAAGTGATATGGTTATGGTTTGTGTCCTATGGAAGTAGCCCCAAGAAGAGACTGACGAGTATCACTTTCTTTGAAAGGGGTTGCCAAGCTTCCAAAAAACTACGAGTTTCCTGAAATCTCAGCAAACAGTTTTTCACCCAATCTTGATGATACTTGCAGGTAATGATCAGTACAGCAGTCCCACTTGGCTCACCAAATTTCGTTCTTCTAGGTTAAACCGTTCCTTTGCAGTAACCGTTTTCATGTTTAGGATTCACTCTGTTTTCTCCTATATGGATACATGTATTTGGAACTCTAAATCAAACACAGTTTGTGCTAGCTCTTTGAAACTTGGCAAAATAATGTAGTCCCAAGTTCTATGGCTATGGTTTGTGTCCTATGGAAGTATCCCCAAGCAGAGACTTACGAGAATCACGTTCATTGAAAGGGGTTGCCAAGCTTCCAAAAAGCTACGAGTTTTCTGAAATCTCAGCAATCATTTTTTCACCCAATCTTGATGATACTTGCAGGTAATGATCAGTACACCAGTCCCACTTGGCTCACCAAATTTCGTTCTTCTAGGTTAAACCGTTCCTTTGCAGGAACCGTTTTCATGTTTAGGTTTCAGTCTGTTTTCTCCTATATGGATACATGTAGTTAGAACTCTAAATCAAACACGGTTTGTGCTAGCTCTTTGAAACTTGGCACAATAATGTACTTCCAAGTTCTATGGCTATGGTTTGTGTCCTATGGAAGTAGCCCCAAGCAGAGACTGACGAGAATCCCTTAAATTGAAAGGGGTTGCCAAGCTTCCAAAAAACTACGAGTTTCCTGAAATCTCAGCAATCATTTTTTTACCCAATCTTGATGATACTTGCAGGTAATGATCAGTACACCAGTCCCACTTGGCTCAACAAATTTCGTTCTTCTAGGTTAAACCGTTCCTTTGCAGGAACCGTTTTCATGTTTAGGTTTCACTCTGTTTTCTCCTACATGGATACATGTAGTTAGAACTCTAAATCAAACAGGGTTTGTGCTAGCTCTTTGAAACTTGGCACAATAATGTACTTCCAGTTTCTATGGCTATGGTTTGTGTCCTATGGAAGTAGCCCCAAGCAGAGACTGACGAGAATCCCTTTCATTGAAAGGGGTTTCCAAGCTGCCAAAAAACTACGAGTTTCCTGAAATCTCAGCAATCATTTTTTCTCCCAATCTTTATGATACTTCCATTTAATGATCAGTACACCAATCCCACTTGGCTCACCAAATTTCGTTCTTCTAGGTTAAACCGTTCCTTTGCAGTAACCGTTTTCATGTTTAGGATTCACTCGGTTTTCTCCTATATGGATACATGTAGTTGGAACTCTAAATCAAACACGGTTTGAGCTAGCTCTTTGAAACTTGGCAGTATAATGTAGTTCCAAGTTCTATCGCTATGGTTTGTGTGCTATGGAAATAGCCCCAAGCAGAGACTGACGAGAATCCCTTTCATTGAAAGGGGTTGCCAAGCTTCCAAAAAACTACGAGTTTCCTGAAATCTCAGCAATCATTTGTTCACCCAATCTTGATGATACTTCCATTTAATGATCAGTACACCAATCCCACTTGGCTCACCAAATTTCGTTCTTCTAGGTTAAACCGTTCCTTTGCAGTAACCGTTTTCATGTTTAGGATTCACTCTGTTTTCTCCTATATGGATACATGTAGTTGGAACTCTAAATCAAACACGGTTTGTGCTCGCTCTTTCAAACATGGCACAATAATGTAGTTCCAAGTCTATCGTGATGGTTTGTGTCCTATTGAAGTAGCCCCAAGCATTGACTGAGGAGAATCACTTTCATTGAAAGAGGTTGCCAAGCTTCCAAAAAACTACTAGTTTCCTGAAATCTCAGCAATCATTTTTTCACCCAATCTTGATGATACTTCCATTTAATGATCAGTACACCAATCCCACTTGGCTCACCAAATTTCGTTCTTCTATCTTAAACCGTTCCTTTGCAGTAACCGTTTCCATGTTTAGGTTTCACTCTGTTTTCTCCTATATGGATACATGTATTTGGAACTCTAAATCAAACACGGTTTGTGCTAGCTCTTTGAAACTTGGCACAATAATGTAGTTCCAAGTTCTATCGTTATGGTTTGTGTGCTATGGAAGTAGCCCCAAGCAGAGACTGACGAGAATCCCTTTCATTGAAAGGGGTTGCCAAGATTCCAAAAAACTACGAGTTTCCTGAAATCTCAGCAAACATTTTTTCACCCAATCTTGATGATACTTGCAGGTACTGATCAGTACACCAGTCCCACTTGGCTCACCAAATTTCGTTCTGCTAGGTTAAACCGTTCCTTTGCAGTAACCGTTTTCATGTTTAGGTTTCACTCAGTTTTCTCCTATATGGATACATGTATTTGGACTCTAAATCAAACACGGTTTGTGCTAGCTCTTTGAAACGTGGCACAATAATGTAGTTCCAAGTTCTATGGCTATGGTTTGTGTCCTATGGAAGTAGCCCCAAGCAGAGACTGACGAGAATCCCTTTCATTGAAAGGGGTTGCCAAGCTTCCAAAAAACTACGAGTTTCCTGAAATCTCAGCAAACAGTTTTTCACCCAATCTTGATGATACTTGCAGGTAATGATCAGTACAGCAGTCCCACTTGGCTCACCAAATTTCGTTCTTCTAGGTTAAACCGTTCCTTTGCAGTAACCGTTTTCATGTTTAGGATTCACTCTGTTTTCTCCTATATGGATACATGTAGTTGGAACTCTAAATCAAACACGGTTTGTGCTAGCTCTTTGAAACTTGGCACAATAATGTATTTCCAAGTTCTATGGCTATGGTTTGTGTCCTATGGAAGTAGCCGCAAGCAGAGACTGACGAGAATCCCTTTCATTGAAAGGGGTTGCCAAGCTTCCAAAAAACTACGAGTTTCCTGAAATCTAAGCAAACATTTTTTCACCCAATATTGATGATACTTTCAGGTACTGATCAGTATACCAGTCCCACTTGGCTGACCAAATTTCGTTCTTCTAGGTTAAACCGTTCCTTTGCAGTAACCGTTTTCATGTTTAGGTTTCACTCTGTTTTCTTCTATATGGATACATGTATTTGGACTCTAAATCAAGCACGGTTTGTGCTAGCTCTTTGAAACGTGGCACAATAATGTAGTTCCATGTTCTATGGCTATGGTTTGTGTCCTATGAAGTATCCCCAAGCAGAGACTGACGAGAATCCATTTCATTGAAAGGGGTTGCCAAGCTTCCAAAAAACTACGAGTTTCCTGAAATCTCAGCAAACATTTTTTCACCCAATCTTGATGATACTTGCAGGTAATGATCAGTACACCAGTCCCACTTGGCTGACCAAATTTCGTTCTTCTAGGTTAAACCGTTCCTTTGCAGTAACCGTTTTCATGTTTAGGTTTCACTCTGTTTTCTCCTATATGGATACATGTAGTTGGAACAATAAATCAAACACGGTTTGTGCTAGCTCTTTGAAACTTGGGAAAATAATGTAGTTCCAAGTGATATGGTTATGGTTTGTGTCCTATGGAAGTAGCCCCAAGAAGAGACTGACGAGAATCACTTTCTTTGAAAGGGGTTGCCAAGCTTCCAAAAAACTACGAGTTTCATGAAATCTCAGTAAACATTTTTTCACCCAATCTTGATGATACTTGCAGGTAATGATCAGTACACCAATCCCACTTGGCTCATCAAATTTCGTTCTTCTAGGTTAAACCGTTCCTTTGCAGTAACCGTTTTCATGTTTAGGATTCACTCTGTTTTCTCCTATATGGATACATGTAGTTGGAACTCTAAATCAAACACGGTTTGTGCTAGCTCTTTGAAACTTGGCACAATAATGTAGTTCCAAGTTCTATGCCGATGGTTTCTGTCCTATTGAAGTAGCCCCAAGCAGAGACTGACGAGAATCACTTTCATTGAAAGGGGTTGCCAAGCTTCCAAAAAACTACGAGTTTCCTGAAATCTCAGCAATCATTTTTTCACCCAATCTTGATGATACTTCCATTTAATGATCAGTACACCAATCCCACTTGGCTCACCAAATTTCGTTCTTCTATATTAAACCGTTCCTTTGCAGTAACCGTTTCCATGTTTAGGTTTCACTCTGTTTTCTCCTATATGGATACATGTATTTGGAACTCTAAATCAAACACGGTTTGTGCTAGCTCTTTGAAACTTGGCAAAATAATGTAGTTCCAAGTTCTATCGTTATGGTTTGTGTGCTATGGAAATAGCCCCAAGCAGAGACTGACGAGAATCCCTTTCATTGAAAGGGGTTGCCAAGCTTCCAAAAAACTACGAGTTTCCTGAAATCTCAGCAAATATTTTTTCACCCAATCTTGATGATACTTGCAGGTACTGATCAGTACACCATTCCCACTTGGCTGACCAAATTTCGTTCTTCTAGGTTAAACCGTTCCTTTGCAGTAACCGTTTCCATGTTTAGGTTTCACTCTGTTTTCTCCTGTATGGATACATGTATTGGGAACTCTAAATCAAACACAGTTTGTGCTAGCTCTTTGAAACTTGGCAAAATAATGTAGTCCCAAGTTCTATGGCTACGGTTTGTGTCCTATGGAAGTATCCCCAAGCAGAGACTGACGAGAATCACGTTCATTGAAAGTGGTTGCCAAGCTTCCAAAAAACTACGAGTTTCCTGAAATCTAAGCAATCATTTTTTCACCCAATCTTGATGATACTGGCAGGTAATGATCAGTACACCAGTCCCACTTGGCTCACCAAATTTCGTTCTTCTAGGTTAAACCGTTCCTTTGCAGTAACCGTTTTCATGTTTAGGTTTCACTCTGTTTTCTCCTATATGGATACATATATTTGGAACTCTAAATCAAACACGGTTTGTGCTAGCTCTTTGAAACATGGCACAATAATGTACTTCCAACTTCTATGGAAATGGTTTGTGTCCTATGGAAGTAGCCCCAAGCAGAGACTGACGAGAATCACTTTCATTGAAAGGGGTTGCCAAGCTTCCAAAAAACTACGAGTTTCCTGAAATCTCAGCAAACACTTTTTCACCCAATCTTGATGATATTTGCAGGTAATGATCAGTACACCAGTACCACTTGGCTCAACAAATTTCGTTCTTCTAGGTTAAACCGTTCCTTTGCAGGAACAGTTTTCATGTTTAGGTTTCACTCTGTTTTCTCCTATATGGATACATGTAGTTGGAACTCTAAATCAAACACGGTTTGTGCTAGCTCTTTGAAACTTGGCACAATAATGTAGTTCCAAGTTCTATGGTTATGGTTTGTGTCCTATGGAAGTAGCCCCAAGCAGAGACTGACGAGAATCACTTTCATTGAAAGGGGTTTCCAAGCTTCCAAAAAACTACGAGTTTCCTGAAATCTCAGCAAACAGTTTTTCACCCAATCTTGATGGTACTTGCAGGTAATGATCAGTACACCAGTCCCACTTGGCTGACCAAATTTCGTTCGTCTAGGTTAAACCGTTCCTTTGCAGTAACCGTTTTCATGTTTAGGTTTCACTCTGTTTTCTCCTATATGGATACATGTAGTTGGAACAATAAATCAAACACGGTTTGTGCTAGCTCTTTGAAACTTGGGAAAATAATGTAGTTCCAAGTGATATGGTTATGGTTTGTGTCCTATGGAAGTAGCCCCAAGAAGAGACTGACGAGAATCCCTTTCATTGAAAGGGGTTGCCAAGCTTCCAAAAAACTACGAGTTTCCTGAAATCTCAGCAATCATTTGTTCACCCAATCTTGATGATACTTCCATTTAATGATCAGTACACCAATCCCACTTGGCTCACCAAATTTCGTTCTTCTAGGTTAAACCGTTCCTTTGCAGTAACCGTTTTCATGTTTAGGATTCACTCTGTTTTCTCCTATATGGATACATGTAGTTGGAACAATAAATCAAACACGGTTTGTGCTAGCTCTTTGAAACTTGGGAAAATAATGTAGTTCCAAGTTCTATCGCTATGGTTTGTGTGCTATGGAAATAGCCCCAAGCAGAGACTGACGAGAATCCCTTTCATTGAAAGGGGTTGCCAAGCTTCCAAAAAACTACGAGTTTCCTGTAATCTCAGCAATCATTTGTTCACCCAATCTTGATGATACTTCCATTTAATGATCAGTACACCAATCCCACTTGGCTCACCAAATTTCGTTCTTCTAGGTTAAACCGTTCCTTTGCAGTAACCGTTTTCATGTTTAGGATTCACTCTGTTTTCTCCTATATGGATACATGTAGTTGGAACTCTAAATCAAACACGGTTTGTGCTCGCTCTTTCAAACATGGCACAATAATGTAGTTCCAAGTCTATCGTGATGGTTTGTGTCCTATTGAAGTAGCCCCAAGCATTGACTGAGGAGAATCACTTTCATTGAAAGAGGTTGCCAAGCTTCCAAAAAACTACTAGTTTCCTGAAATCTCAGCAATCATTTTTTCACCCAATCTTGATGATACTTCCATTTAATGATCAGTACACCAATCCCACTTGGCTCACCAAATTTCGTTCTTCTATCTTAAACCGTTCCTTTGCAGTAACCGTTTTCATGTTTAGGATTCACTCTGTTTTCTCCTATATGGATACATGTATTTGGAACTCTAAATCAAACACAGTTTGTGCTAGCTCTTTGAAACTTGGCAAAATAATGTAGTCCCAAGTTCTATGGCTATGGTTTGTGTCCTATGGAAGTATCCCCAAGCAGAGACTTACGAGAATCACGTTCATTGAAAGGGGTTGCCAAGCTTCCAAAAAGCTACGAGTTTCCTGAAATCTCAGCAATCATTTTTTCACCCAATCTTGATGATACTTGCAGGTAATGATCAGTACACCAGTCCCACTTGGCTCACCAAATTTCGTTCTTCTAGGTTAAACCGTTCCTTTGCAGGAACCGTTTTCATGTTTAGGTTTCAGTCTGTTTTCTCCTATATGGATACATGTAGTTAGAACTCTAAATCAAACACGGTTTGTGCTAGCTCTTTGAAACTTGGCACAATAATGTACTTCCAAGTTCTATGGCTATGGTTTGTGTCCTATGGAAGTAGCCCCAAGCAGAGACTGACGAGAATCCCTTAAATTGAAAGGGGTTGCCAAGCTTCCAAAAAACTACGAGTTTCCTGAAATCTCAGCAATCATTTTTTTACCCAATCTTGATGATACTTGCAGGTAATGATCAGTACACCAGTCCCACTTGGCTCAACAAATTTCGTTCTTCTAGGTTAAACCGTTCCTTTGCAGGAACCGTTTTCATGTTTAGGTTTCACTCTGTTTTCTCCTACATGGATACATGTAGTTAGAACTCTAAATCAAACAGGGTTTGTGCTAGCTCTTTGAAACTTGGCACAATAATGTACTTCCAGTTTCTATGGCTATGGTTTGTGTCCTATGGAAGTAGCCCCAAGCAGAGACTGACGAGAATCCCTTTCATTGAAAGGGGTTGCCAAGCTGCCAAAAAACTACGAGTTTCCTGAAATCTCAGCAATCATTTTTTCTCCCAATCTTTATGATACTTCCATTTAATGATCAGTACACCAATCCCACTTGGCTCACCAAATTTCGTTCTTCTAGGTTAAACCGTTCCTTTGCAGTAACCGTTTTCATGTTTAGGATTCACTCGGTTTTCTCCTATATGGATACATGTAGTTGGAACTCTAAATCAAACACGGTTTGAGCTAGCTCTTTGAAACTTGGCAGTATAATGTAGTTCCAAGTTCTATCGCTATGGTTTGTGTGCTATGGAAATAGCCCCAAGCAGAGACTGACGAGAATCCCTTTCATTGAAAGGGGTTGCCAAGCTTCCAAAAAACTACGAGTTTCCTGAAATCTCAGCAATCATTTGTTCACCCAATCTTGATGATACTTCCATTTAATGATCAGTACACTAATCCCACTTGGCTCACCAAATTTCGTTCTTCTAGGTTAAACCGTTCCTTTGCAGTAACCGTTTTCATGTTTAGGATTCACTCTGTTTTCTCCTATATGGATACATGTAGTTGGAACTCTAAATCAAACACGGTTTGTGCTCGCTCTTTCAAACATGGCACAATAATGTAGTTCCAAGTCTATCGTGATGGTTTGTGTCCTATTGAAGTAGCCCCAAGCATTGACTGAGGAGAATCACTTTCATTGAAAGAGGTTGCCAAGCTTCCAAAAAACTACTAGTTTCCTGAAATCTCAGCAATCATTTTTTCACCCAATCTTGATGATACTTCCATTTAATGATCAGTACACCAATCCCACTTGGCTCACCAAATTTCGTTCTTCTATCTTAAACCGTTCCTTTGCAGTAACCGTTTCCATGTTTAGGTTTCACTCTGTTTTCTCCTATATGGATACATGTATTTGGAACTCTAAATCAAACACGGTTTGTGCTAGCTCTTTGAAACTTGGCACAATAATGTAGTTCCAAGTTCTATCGTTATGGTTTGTGTGCTATGGAAGTAGCCCCAAGCAGAGACTGACGAGAATCCCTTTCATTGAAAGGGGTTGCCAAGATTCCAAAAAACTACGAGTTTCCTGAAATCTCAGCAAACATTTTTTCACCCAATCTTGATGATACTTGCAGGTACTGATCAGTACACCAGTCCCACTTGGCTCACCAAATTTCGTTCTGCTAGGTTAAACCGTTCCTTTGCAGTAACCGTTTTCATGTTTAGGTTTCACTCAGTTTTCTCCTATATGGATACATGTATTTGGACTCTAAATCAAACACGGTTTGTGCTAGCTCTTTGAAACGTGGCACAATAATGTAGTTCCAAGTTCTATGGCTATGGTTTGTGTCCTATGGAAGTAGCCCCAAGCAGAGACTGACGAGAATCCCTTTCATTGAAAGGGGTTGCCAAGCTTCCAAAAAACTACGAGTTTCCTGAAATCTCAGCAAACAGTTTTTCACCCAATCTTGATGATACTTGCAGGTAATGATCAGTACAGCAGTCCCACTTGGCTCACCAAATTTCGTTCTTCTAGGTTAAACCGTTCCTTTGCAGTAACCGTTTTCATGTTTAGGATTCACTCTGTTTTCTCCTATATGGATACATGTAGTTGGAACTCTAAATCAAACACGGTTTGTGCTAGCTCTTTGAAACTTGGCACAATAATGTATTTCCAAGTTCTATGGCTATGGTTTGTGTCCTATGGAAGTAGCCGCAAGCAGAGACTGACGAGAATCCCTTTCATTGAAAGGGGTTGCCAAGCTTCCAAAAAACTACGAGTTTCCTGAAATCTAAGCAAACATTTTTTCACCCAATATTGATGATACTTTCAGGTACTGATCAGTATACCAGTCCCACTTGGCTGACCAAATTTCGTTCTTCTAGGTTAAACCGTTCCTTTGCAGTAACCGTTTTCATGTTTAGGTTTCACTCTGTTTTCTTCTATATGGATACATGTATTTGGACTCTAAATCAAGCACGGTTTGTGCTAGCTCTTTGAAACGTGGCACAATAATGTAGTTCCATGTTCTATGGCTATGGTTTGTGTCCTATGAAGTATCCCCAAGCAGAGACTGACGAGAATCCATTTCATTGAAAGGGGTTGCCAAGCTTCCAAAAAACTACGAGTTTCCTGAAATCTCAGCAAACATTTTTTCACCCAATCTTGATGATACTTGCAGGTAATGATCAGTACACCAGTCCCACTTGGCTGACCAAATTTCGTTCTTCTAGGTTAAACCGTTCCTTTGCAGTAACCGTTTTCATGTTTAGGTTTCACTCTGTTTTCTCCTATATGGATACATGTAGTTGGAACAATAAATCAAACACGGTTTGTGCTAGCTCTTTGAAACTTGGGAAAATAATGTAGTTCCAAGTGATATGGTTATGGTTTGTGTCCTATGGAAGTAGCCCCAAGAAGAGACTGACGAGAATCACTTTCTTTGAAAGGGGTTGCCAAGCTTCCAAAAAACTACGAGTTTCATGAAATCTCAGTAAACATTTTTTCACCCAATCTTGATGATACTTGCAGGTAATGATCAGTACACCAATCCCACTTGGCTCATCAAATTTCGTTCTTCTAGGTTAAACCGTTCCTTTGCAGTAACCGTTTTCATGTTTAGGATTCACTCTGTTTTCTCCTATATGGATACATGTAGTTGGAACTCTAAATCAAACACGGTTTGTGCTAGCTCTTTGAAACTTGGCACAATAATGTAGTTCCAAGTTCTATGCCGATGGTTTCTGTCCTATTGAAGTAGCCCCAAGCAGAGACTGACGAGAATCACTTTCATTGAAAGGGGTTGCCAAGCTTCCAAAAAACTACGAGTTTCCTGAAATCTCAGCAATCATTTTTTCACCCAATCTTGATGATACTTCCATTTAATGATCAGTACACCAATCCCACTTGGCTCACCAAATTTCGTTCTTCTATATTAAACCGTTCCTTTGCAGTAACCGTTTCCATGTTTAGGTTTCACTCTGTTTTCTCCTATATGGATACATGTATTTGGAACTCTAAATCAAACACGGTTTGTGCTAGCTCTTTGAAACTTGGCAAAATAATGTAGTTCCAAGTTCTATCGTTATGGTTTGTGTGCTATGGAAATAGCCCCAAGCAGAGACTGACGAGAATCCCTTTCATTGAAAGGGGTTGCCAAGCTTCCAAAAAACTACGAGTTTCCTGAAATCTCAGCAAATATTTTTTCACCCAATCTTGATGATACTTGCAGGTACTGATCAGTACACCATTCCCACTTGGCTGACCAAATTTCGTTCTTCTAGGTTAAACCGTTCCTTTGCAGTAACCGTTTCCATGTTTAGGTTTCACTCTGTTTTCTCCTGTATGGATACATGTATTGGGAACTCTAAATCAAACACAGTTTGTGCTAGCTCTTTGAAACTTGGCAAAATAATGTAGTCCCAAGTTCTATGGCTACGGTTTGTGTCCTATGGAAGTATCCCCAAGCAGAGACTGACGAGAATCACGTTCATTGAAAGTGGTTGCCAAGCTTCCAAAAAACTACGAGTTTCCTGAAATCTAAGCAATCATTTTTTCACCCAATCTTGATGATACTGGCAGGTAATGATCAGTACACCAGTCCCACTTGGCTCACCAAATTTCGTTCTTCTAGGTTAAACCGTTCCTTTGCAGTAACCGTTTTCATGTTTAGGTTTCACTCTGTTTTCTCCTATATGGATACATATATTTGGAACTCTAAATCAAACACGGTTTGTGCTAGCTCTTTGAAACATGGCACAATAATGTACTTCCAACTTCTATGGAAATGGTTTGTGTCCTATGGAAGTAGCCCCAAGCAGAGACTGACGAGAATCACTTTCATTGAAAGGGGTTGCCAAGCTTCCAAAAAACTACGAGTTTCCTGAAATCTCAGCAAACACTTTTTCACCCAATCTTGATGATATTTGCAGGTAATGATCAGTACACCAGTACCACTTGGCTCAACAAATTTCGTTCTTCTAGGTTAAACCGTTCCTTTGCAGGAACAGTTTTCATGTTTAGGTTTCACTCTGTTTTCTCCTATATGGATACATGTAGTTGGAACTCTAAATCAAACACGGTTTGTGCTAGCTCTTTGAAACTTGGCACAATAATGTAGTTCCAAGTTCTATGGTTATGGTTTGTGTCCTATGGAAGTAGCCCCAAGCAGAGACTGACGAGAATCACTTTCATTGAAAGGGGTTTCCAAGCTTCCAAAAAACTACGAGTTTCCTGAAATCTCAGCAAACAGTTTTTCACCCAATCTTGATGGTACTTGCAGGTAATGATCAGTACACCAGTCCCACTTGGCTGACCAAATTTCGTTCGTCTAGGTTAAACCGTTCCTTTGCAGTAACCGTTTTCATGTTTAGGTTTCACTCTGTTTTCTCCTATATGGATACATGTAGTTGGAACAATAAATCAAACACGGTTTGTGCTAGCTCTTTGAAACTTGGGAAAATAATGTAGTTCCAAGTGATATGGTTATGGTTTGTGTCCTATGGAAGTAGCCCCAAGAAGAGACTGACGAGAATCCCTTTCATTGAAAGGGGTTGCCAAGCTTCCAAAAAACTACGAGTTTCCTGAAATCTCAGCAATCATTTGTTCACCCAATCTTGATGATACTTCCATTTAATGATCAGTACACCAATCCCACTTGGCTCACCAAATTTCGTTCTTCTAGGTTAAACCGTTCCTTTGCAGTAACCGTTTTCATGTTTAGGATTCACTCTGTTTTCTCCTATATGGATACATGTAGTTGGAACAATAAATCAAACACGGTTTGTGCTAGCTCTTTGAAACTTGGGAAAATAATGTAGTTCCAAGTTCTATCGCTATGGTTTGTGTGCTATGGAAATAGCCCCAAGCAGAGACTGACGAGAATCCCTTTCATTGAAAGGGGTTGCCAAGCTTCCAAAAAACTACGAGTTTCCTGTAATCTCAGCAATCATTTGTTCACCCAATCTTGATGATACTTCCATTTAATGATCAGTACACCAATCCCACTTGGCTCACCAAATTTCGTTCTTCTAGGTTAAACCGTTCCTTTGCAGTAACCGTTTTCATGTTTAGGATTCACTCTGTTTTCTCCTATATGGATACATGTAGTTGGAACTCTAAATCAAACACGGTTTGTGCTCGCTCTTTCAAACATGGCACAATAATGTAGTTCCAAGTCTATCGTGATGGTTTGTGTCCTATTGAAGTAGCCCCAAGCATTGACTGAGGAGAATCACTTTCATTGAAAGAGGTTGCCAAGCTTCCAAAAAACTACTAGTTTCCTGAAATCTCAGCAATCATTTTTTCACCCAATCTTGATGATACTTCCATTTAATGATCAGTACACCAATCCCACTTGGCTCACCAAATTTCGTTCTTCTATCTTAAACCGTTCCTTTGCAGTAACCGTTTCCATGTTTAGGTTTCACTCTGTTTTCTCCTATATGGATACATGTATTTGGAACTCTAAATCAAACACGGTTTGTGCTAGCTCTTTGAAACTTGGCACAATAATGTAGTTCCAAGTTCTATCGTTATGGTTTGTGTGCTATGGAAGTAGCCCCAAGCAGAGACTGACGAGAATCCCTTTCATTGAAAGGGGTTGCCAAGCTTCCAAAAAACTACGAGTTTCCTGAAATCTCAGCAAACAGTTTTTCACCCAATCTTGATGATACTTGCAGGTAATGATCAGTACAGCAGTCCCACTTGGCTCACCAAATTTCGTTCTTCTAGGTTAAACCGTTCCTTTGCAGTAACCGTTTTCATGTTTAGGATTCACTCTGTTTTCTCCTATATGGATACATGTAGTTGGAACTCTAAATCAAACACGGTTTGTGCTAGCTCTTTGAAACTTGGCACAATAATGTATTTCCAAGTTCTATGGCTATGGTTTGTGTCCTATGGAAGTAGCCGCAAGCAGAGACTGACGAGAATCCCTTTCATTGAAAGGGGTTGCCAAGCTTCCAAAAAACTACGAGTTTCCTGAAATCTAAGCAAACATTTTTTCACCCAATATTGATGATACTTTCAGGTACTGATCAGTATACCAGTCCCACTTGGCTGACCAAATTTCGTTCTTCTAGGTTAAACCGTTCCTTTGCAGTAACCGTTTTCATGTTTAGGTTTCACTCTGTTTTCTTCTATATGGATACATGTATTTGGACTCTAAATCAAGCACGGTTTGTGCTAGCTCTTTGAAACGTGGCACAATAATGTAGTTCCATGTTCTATGGCTATGGTTTGTGTCCTATGAAGTATCCCCAAGCAGAGACTGACGAGAATCCATTTCATTGAAAGGGGTTGCCAAGCTTCCAAAAAACTACGAGTTTCCTGAAATCTCAGCAAACATTTTTTCACCCAATCTTGATGATACTTGCAGGTAATGATCAGTACACCAGTCCCACTTGGCTGACCAAATTTCGTTCTTCTAGGTTAAACCGTTCCTTTGCAGTAACCGTTTTCATGTTTAGGTTTCACTCTGTTTTCTCCTATATGGATACATGTAGTTGGAACAATAAATCAAACACGGTTTGTGCTAGCTCTTTGAAACTTGGGAAAATAATGTAGTTCCAAGTGATATGGTTATGGTTTGTGTCCTATGGAAGTAGCCCCAAGAAGAGACTGACGAGAATCACTTTCTTTGAAAGGGGTTGCCAAGCTTCCAAAAAACTACGAGTTTCATGAAATCTCAGTAAACATTTTTTCACCCAATCTTGATGATACTTGCAGGTAATGATCAGTACACCAATCCCACTTGGCTCATCAAATTTCGTTCTTCTAGGTTAAACCGTTCCTTTGCAGTAACCGTTTTCATGTTTAGGATTCACTCTGTTTTCTCCTATATGGATACATGTAGTTGGAACTCTAAATCAAACACGGTTTGTGCTAGCTCTTTGAAACTTGGCACAATAATGTAGTTCCAAGTTCTATGCCGATGGTTTCTGTCCTATTGAAGTAGCCCCAAGCAGAGACTGACGAGAATCACTTTCATTGAAAGGGGTTGCCAAGCTTCCAAAAAACTACGAGTTTCCTGAAATCTCAGCAATCATTTTTTCACCCAATCTTGATGATACTTCCATTTAATGATCAGTACACCAATCCCACTTGGCTCACCAAATTTCGTTCTTCTATATTAAACCGTTCCTTTGCAGTAACCGTTTCCATGTTTAGGTTTCACTCTGTTTTCTCCTATATAGATACATGTATTTGGAACTCTAAATCAAACACGGTTTGTGCTAGCTCTTTGAAACTTGGCAAAATAATGTAGTTCCAAGTTCTATCGTTATGGTTTGTGTGCTATGGAAATAGCCCCAAGCAGAGACTGACGAGAATCCCTTTCATTGAAAGGGGTTGCCAAGCTTCCAAAAAACTACGAGTTTCCTGAAATCTCAGCAAATATTTTTTCACCCAATCTTGATGATACTTGCAGGTACTGATCAGTACACCATTCCCACTTGGCTGACCAAATTTCGTTCTTCTAGGTTAAACCGTTCCTTTGCAGTAACCGTTTCCATGTTTAGGTTTCACTCTGTTTTCTCCTATATGGATACATGTATTGGGAACTCTAAATCAAACACAGTTTGTGCTAGCTCTTTGAAACTTGGCAAAATAATGTAGTCCCAAGTTCTATGGCTACGGTTTGTGTCCTATGGAAGTATCCCCAAGCAGAGACTGACGAGAATCACGTTCATTGAAAGTGGTTGCCAAGCTTCCAAAAAACTACGAGTTTCCTGAAATCTAAGCAATCATTTTTTCACCCAATCTTGATGATACTGGCAGGTAATGATCAGTACACCAGTCCCACTTGGCTCACCAAATTTCGTTCTTCTAGGTTAAACCGTTCCTTTGCAGTAACCGTTTTCATGTTTAGGTTTCACTCTGTTTTCTCCTATATGGATACATATATTTGGAACTCTAAATCAAACACGGTTTGTGCTAGCTCTTTGAAACATGGCACAATAATGTACTTCCAACTTCTATGGAAATGGTTTGTGTCCTATGGAAGTAGCCCCAAGCAGAGACTGACGAGAATCACTTTCATTGAAAGGGGTTGCCAAGCTTCCAAAAAACTACGAGTTTCCTGAAATCTCAGCAAACACTTTTTCACCCAATCTTGATGATATTTGCAGGTAATGATCAGTACACCAGTACCACTTGGCTCAACAAATTTCGTTCTTCTAGGTTAAACCGTTCCTTTGCAGGAACAGTTTTCATGTTTAGGTTTCACTCTGTTTTCTCCTATATGGATACATGTAGTTGGAACTCTAAATCAAACACGGTTTGTGCTAGCTCTTTGAAACTTGGGAAAATAATGTAGTTCCAAGTGATATGGTTATGGTTTGTGTCCTATGGAAGTAGCCCCAAGAAGAGACTGACGAGTATCACTTTCTTTGAAAGGGGTTGCCAAGCTTCCAAAAAACTACGAGTTTCATGAAATCTCAGTAAACATTTTTTCACCCAATCTTGATGATACTTGCAGGTAATGATCAGTATACCAATCCCACTTGGCTCATCAAATTTCGTTCTTCTAGGTTAAACCGTTCCTTTGCAGTAACCGTTTTCATGTTTAGGATTCACTCTGTTTTCTCCTATATGGATACATGTAGTTGGAACTCTAAATCAAAAACGGTTTGTGCTAGCTCTTTGAAACTTGGCACAATAATGTAGTTCCAAGTTGTATCCCGATGGTTTGTGTCCTATTGAAGTAGCCCCAAGCAGAGACTGACTAGAATCACTTTCATTGAAAGGGGTTGCCAAGCTTCCAAAAAACTACGAGTTTCCTGAAATCTCACCAATCATTTTTTCACCCAATCTTGATGATACTTCCATTTAATGATCAGTACACCAATCCCACTTGGCTCACCAAATTTCGTTCTAGGTTAAACCGTTCCTTTGCAGTAACCGTTTTCATGTTTAGGATTCACTCTGTTTTCTATATATGGATACATGTAGTTGGAACTCTAAATCAAACACGGTTTGTGCTAACTCTTTGAAACTTGGCACAATAATGTAGTTCCAAGTTCTATCGTTATGGTTTGTGTGCTATGGAAGTAGCCCCAAGCAGAGACTGACGAGAATCCCTTTCATTGAAAGGGGTTGCCAAGATTCCAAAAAACTACGAGTTTCCTGAAATCTCAGCAAACATTTTTTCACCCAATCTTGATGATACTTGCAGGTACTGATCAGTACACCAGTCCCACTTGGCTCACCAAATTTCGTTCTGCTAGGTTAAACCGTTCCTTTGCAGTAACCGTTTTCATGTTTAGGTTTCACTCTGTTTTCTTCTATATGGATACATGTATTTGGACTCTAAATCAAACACGGTTTGTGCTAGCTCTTTGAAACTTGGCACAATAATGTAGTTCCAAGTTCTATGGCTATGGTTTGTGTCCTATGGAAGTAGCCCCAAGCAGAGACTGACGAGAATCCCTTTCATTGAAAGGGGTTGCCAAGCTTCCAAAAAACTACGAGTTTCCTGAAATCTCAGCAAACAGTTTTTCACCCAATCTTGATGATACTTGCAGGTAATGATCAGTACAGCAGTCCCACTTGGCTCACCAAATTTCGTTCTTCTAGGTTAAACCGTTCCTTTGCAGTAACCGTTTTCATGTTTAGGATTCACTCTGTTTTCTCCTATATGGATACATGTATTTGGAACTCTAAATCAAACACAGTTTGTGCTAGCTCTTTGAAACTTGGCAAAATAATGTAGTCCCAAGTTCTATGGCTATGGTTTGTGTCCTATGGAAGTATCCCCAAGCAGAGACTTACGAGAATCACGTTCATTGAAAGGGGTTGCCAAGCTTCCAAAAAGCTACGAGTTTCCTGAAATCTCAGCAATCATTTTTTCACCCAATCTTGATGATACTTGCAGGTAATGATCAGTACACCAGTCCCACTTGGCTCACCAAATTTCGTTCTTCTAGGTTAAACCGTTCCTTTGCAGGAACCGTTTTCATGTTTAGGTTTCAGTCTGTTTTCTCCTATATGGATACATGTAGTTAGAACTCTAAATCAAACACGGTTTGTGCTAGCTCTTTGAAACTTGGCACAATAATGTACTTCCAAGTTCTATGGCTATGGTTTGTGTCCTATGGAAGTAGCCCCAAGCAGAGACTGACGAGAATCCCTTAAATTGAAAGGGGTTGCCAAGCTTCCAAAAAACTACGAGTTCCTGAAATCTCAGCAATCATTTTTTTACCCAATCTTGATGATACTTGCAGGTAATGATCAGTACACAGTCCCACTTGGCTCAACAAATTTTGTTCTTCTAGGTTAAACCGTTCCTTTGCAGGAACCGTTTTTCATGTTTAGGTTTCACTCTGTTTTCTCCTACATGGATACATGTTGTTAGAACTCTAAATCAAACAGGGTTTGTGCTAGCTCTTTGAAACTTGGCACAATAATGTACTTCCAGTTTCTATGGCTATGGTTTGTGTCCTATTGGAAGTAGCCCCAAGCAGAGACTGACTAGAATCCCTTTCATTGAAAGGGGTTTCCAAGCTGCCAAAAAACTACGAGTTTCCTGAAATCTCAGCAATCATTTTTTCTCCCAATCTTTATGATACTTCCATTTAATGATCAGTACACCAATCCCACTTGGCTCACCAAATTTCGTTCTTCTAGGTTAAACCGTTCCTAAAATTGCAGTAACCGTTTTCATGTTTAGGATTCACTCGGTTTTCTCCTATATGGATACATGTAGTTGGGAACTCTAAATCAAACACGGTTTGAGCTAGCTCTTTGAAACTTGGCAGTATAATGTAGTTCCAAGTTCTATCGCTATGGTTTGTGTGCTATGGAAATAGCCCCAAGCAGAGACTGACGAGAATCCCTTTCATTGAAAGGGGTTGCCAAGCTTCCAAAAACTACGAGTTTCCTGAAATCTCAGCAAATATTTTTTCACCCAATCTTGATGATACTTGCAGGTAATGATCAGTACACCAGTCCAACTTGGCTCACCAAATTTCTTTCTTCTAGGTTAAACCGTTCCTTTGCAGTAACCGTTTTCATGTTTAGGTTTCACTCTGTTTTCTCCTATATGGATACATGTATTTGGAACTCTAAATCAAACACGGTTTGTGATAGCTCTTTGAAACGTGGCACAATAATGTAGTTCCAAGTTCTATGGCTATCGTTTGTGTCCTATGGAAGTAGCCCCAAGCAGAGACTGAGGAGAATCACTTTCATTGAAAGGGGTTTCCAAGCTTCCAAAAAACTACGAGTTTCCTGAAATCTCAGCAAACATTTTTTCACCCAATCTTGATGATATTTCCAGGTAATGATCTGTACACCAATCCCACTTGTTCACCAAATTTCGTTCTTCTAGGTTAAACCGTTGCTTTGCAGGAACCGTTTTCATGTTTAGGTTTCACTCTGTTTTCTCCTATATGGATACATGTATTTGGACTCTAAATCAAACACGGTTTGTGCTAGCTCTTTGAAACTTGGCACAATAATGTAGTTCCAAGTTCTATGGCTATGGTTTGTGTCCTATGGAAGTATCCCCAAGCAGAGACTGACGAGAATCCCTTTCATTGAAAGGGGTTGCCAAGCTTCCAAAAAACTACGAGTTTCCTGAAATCTCAGCAAACATTTTTTCACCCAATCTTGATGATACTTGCAGGTAATGATCAGTACACCAGTCCCACTTGGCTCACCAAATTTCGTTCTTCTAGGTTAAACCGTTCCTTTGCAGTAACCGTTTTCATGTTTAGGTTTCACTCTGTTTTCTCCTATATGGATACATGTATTTGCTACTCTAAATCAAACACGGTTTGTGCTAGCTCTTTGAAACTTGGCAAAATAATGTAGTTCCAAGTTCTATGGCTATAGATTGTGTCCTATGGAAGTATCCCTAAATAGAGACTGACGAGAATCACGTTCATTGAAAGGGGTTGCCAAGCATCCAAAAAACTACGAGTTTCCTGAAATCTCAGCAAACATTTTTTCACCCAATCTTGATGATACTTCCATTTAATGATCAATACACCAGTCCCACTTGGCTCACCAAATTTCGTTCTTCTAGGTTAAACCGTTCCTTTGCAGGAACCGTTTTCATGTTTAGGTTTCACTCTGTTTTCTCCTATATGGATAAATATATTTGGAACTCTAAATCAAACACGGATTGTGCTATCTCTTTGAAACTTGGCACAATAATGTAGTTTCAATTTCTATGGCTATGGTTTGTGTCCTATGGAAGTAGCCCCAAGCAGAGACTGACGAGAATCACTTTCATTGAAAGGGGTTGCCAAGCTTCCAAAAAACTACGAGTTTCCTGAAATCTCAGCAAACATTTTTTCACCCAATCTTGATGATACTTGCAGGTAATGATCAGTACACCAGTCCCACTTGGCTCACCAAATTTCGTTCTTCTAGGTTAAACCCTTCCTTTGCAGGAACCGTTTTCATGTTTAGTTTTCACTCTGTTTTCTCCTATATGGATACATGTATTTGGAACTCTAAATCAAACACGGTTTGTGCTAGCTCTTTGAAACTTGGCACAATAATGTAGTTCAAAGTTCTATGGCTATGGTTTTTGTCCTATGGAAGTAGCCCCAAGCAGAGACTGACGAGAATCACTTTCATTGAAAGGCGTTGCCAAGCTTCCAAAAAACTATGAGTTTCCTGAAATCTCAGCAAATATTTTTTCACCCAATCGTGATGGTACTTGCACGTAATGATCAGTACACCAGTCCCACTTGGCTCACCAAATTTCGTTCTTCTAGGTTAAACCATTCCGTTGCAGTAACCGTTTTCATGTTTAGGTTTCACTGTGTTTTCTCCTATATGGATACATGTAGTTGGAACTCTAAATCAAACACGGTTTTGCTAGCTCTTTGAAACTTGGGAAAATAATGTAGTTCCAAATTCTATGGTTATGGTTTGTGTCCTATGGATGTAGCCCCAAGCAGAGACTGACGAGAATCACTTTCATTGAAACGGGTTGCCAATCTTCCCCAAAATTACGAGTTTCCTGAAATCTCAGCAAACATTTTTTCACCCAACCGTGATGGTACTTGCAGGTAATGATCAGTACACCAGTCCCACTTGGCTGACCAAATTTCGTTCTTCTAGGTTAAACCGTTGCTTTGCAGTAACCGTTTTCATGTTTAGGTTTCACTCTGTTTTCTCCTATATGAATACATGTAGTTGGAACTCTAAATCAAACACAGTTTGTGCTAGCTCTTTGAAACTTGGCAAAACAATGTAGTTCCAAGTTCTATCGCGATGGTTTGTGTCCTATGGAAGTAGCCCCAAGCAGAGACTGACGAGAATCACTTTCATTGAAAGGGGTTTCCAAGCTTCCAAAAAACTACGAGTTTCCTGAAATCTCAGCAATCATTTTTTCTCCCAATCTTTATGATACTTCCATTTAATGATCAGTACACCAATCCCACTTGGCTCACCAAATTTCGTTCTTCTAGGTTAAACCGTTCCTTTGCAGTAACCGTTTTCATGTTTAGGATTCACTCGGTTTTCTCCTATATGGATACATGTAGTTGGAACTCTAAATCAAACACGGTTTGTGCTAGCTCTTTGAAACTTGGCACAATAATGTAGTTCCAAGTTCTATCACTATGGTTTGTGTGCTATGGAAATAGCCCCTAGCAGAGACTGACGAGAATCCCTTTCATTGAAAGGGGTTGCCAAGCTTCCAAAAAACTACGAGTTTCCTGAAATCTCAGCAAATATTTTTTCACCCAATCTTGATGATACTTGCAGGTAATGATCAGTACACCAGTCCCACTTGGCTCACCAAATTTCGTTCTTCTAGGTTAAACCGTTGCATTGCAGTAACCTCTTTCATGTTTAGGTTTCACTCTGTTTTCTCCTATATGGATACATGTAGTTGGAACTCTAAATCAAACACGGTTTGTGATAGCTCTTTGAAACGTGGCACAATAATGTAGTTCCAAGTTCTATGGCTATCGTTTGTGTCCTATGGAAGTAGCCCCAAGCAGAGACTGAGGAGAATCACTTACATTGAAAGGGGTTTCCAAGCTTCCAAAAAACTACGAGTTTCCTGAAATCTCAGGAAACATTTTTTCACCCAATCTTGATGATATTTCCAGATAATGATTTGTACACCAATCCCACTTGTCTCACCAAATTTCGTTCTTCTAGGTTAAACCGTTTCTTTACAGTAACCGTTTTCATGTTTAGGTTTCACTCTGTTTTCTCCTATATGGATACATGTATTTGGACTCTAAATCAAACACGGTTTGTGCTAGCTCTTTGAAACGTGGCACAATAATGTAGTTCCAAGTTCTATGGCTATGTTTTGTGTCCTATGGATGTATCCCAAAGCAGAGACTGACGAGAATCCCTTTCATTGAAAGGGGTTGCCAAGCTTCCAAAAAACTACGAGTTTCCTGAAACCTCAGCAAACATTTTTTCACCCAATCTTGATGATACTTGCAGGTAATGATCAGTACACCAGTCCCACTTGGCTCACCAAATTTCGTTCTTCTAGGTTAAACCGTTCCTTTGCAGTAAGCGTTTTCATGTTTGGGTTTCACTCTGTTTTCTCCTATATGGATACATGTATTTGGAACTCTAAATCAAACACGGATTGTGCTAGCTCTTTGAAACTTGGCACAATAATGTAGTTCCAAGTTCTATGGCTATGGTTTGTGTCCTAAGGAAGTAGCCCCAAGCAGAGACTGACGAGAATCACTTTCATTGAAAGGGGTTGCCAAGCTTCCAAAAAACTACGAGTTTCCTGAAATCTCAGCAAATATTTTTTCACCCAATCGTGATGGTACTTGCACGTAATGATCAGTACACCAGTCCCACTTGGCTCACCAAATTTCGTTCTTCTAGGTTAAACCATTCCGTTGCAGTAATCGTTTTCATGTTTAGGTTTCACTGTGTTTTCTCCTATATGGATACATGTAGTTGGAACTCTAAATCAAACACGGTTTTGCTAGCTCTTTGAAACTTGGCACAATAATGTGGTTCCAAGTTCTATGGCTATGGTTTGTGTCCTATGGAAGTAGCCCCAAGCAGAGACTGACGAGAATCACTTTCATTGAAAGGGGTTGCCAAGCTTCCAAGAAACTACGAGTTTCCTGAAATCTCAGCAAACATTTTTTCACCCAATCTTGATGATACTTGCAGGTAATGATCAGAACACCAGTCCCACTTGGCTCACCAAATTTCGTTCTTCTAGGTAAAACCGTTCATCTGCAGGAACCGTTTTCATGTTTAGGTTTCACTCTGTTTTCTCCTATATGGGTACATGTAGTTGGAACACTAAATCAAACACGGTTTGTGCTAGCTCTTTGAAAATTGGCACAATAATGTAGATCCAAGTTCTATCGCGATGGTTGGTGTCCTATTGAAGTAGCCCCAAGCGGAGACTGACGAGAATCACTTTCATTGAAAGGGGTTGCCAAGCTTCCAAAAAACTACGAGTTTCCTGAAATCTCAGCAAACATTTTTTCACCCAATCTTGATGATATTTGCAGGTAATGATCAGTACACCAGTCCCACTTGGCTCACCAAATTTCGTTCTTCTAGGTTAAACCGTTCCTTTGCAGGAACCGTTTTCATGTTTAGTTTTCACTCTGTTTTCTCCTATATGGATACATGTATTTGGAACTCTAAATCAAACACGGTTTGTGCTAGCTCTTTGAAACTTGGCAAAATAATGTAGTTCCAAGTTCTATGGCTATGGTTTGTGTCCTATGGAAGTATCCCCAAGCAGAGACTGACGAGAATCACATACATTGAAAGGGGTTGCCAAGCTTCCAAAAAACTACGAGTTTCCTGAAATCTCAGCACACATTTTTTCACCCAATCTTGATGATACTTGCAGGTAATGATCAGTACACCAGTCCCACTTGGCTCACCAAATTTCGTTCTTCTAGGTTAAACCGTTCCTTTGCCGTAACCATTTTCATGTTTAGGTTTCACTCTGTTTTCTCCTATATGGATACATGTATTTGGAACTCTAAATCAAACACGGTTTGTGCTACCTCTTTGAAACTTGGCACAATAATGTAGTTCCAAGTTCTATCGCTATGGTTTGTGTCCTATGGAAGTAGCCCCAAGCAGAGACTGACGAGAATCCCTTTCATTGAAAGGGGTTGCCAAGCTTCCAAGAAACTACGAGTTTCCTCAAATCTCAGCAATCATTTTTTCACCCAATCTTGATGATACTTGCAGGTAATGATCAGTACACCAGTCCCACTTGGCTCACCAAATTTCGTTCTTCTAGGTTAAACCGTTCCTTTGCAGGAACCGTTTTCATGTTTAGGTTTCACTCTGTTTTCTCCTATATGGATACATGTAGTTAGAACTCTAAATCAAACACGGTTTGTGCTAGCTCTTTGAAACTTGGCACAATAATGTACTTCCAAGTTCTGTGGCTATGGTTTGTGTCTTATGGAAGTAGCCACAAGCAGAGACTGATGAGAATCACTTTCATTGAAAGGGGTTGCCAAGCTTCCAAAAAACTACGAGTTTCCTGAAATCTCAGCAAACACTTTTTCACCCAATCTTGATGATATTTGCAGGTAATGATCAGTACACCAGTCCCACTTGGCTCAACAAATTTCGTTCTTCTAGGTTAAACCGTTCCTTTGCAGGAACCGTTTTCATGTTTAGGTTTCACTCTGTTTTCTCCTATATGGATACATGTAGTTGGAACTCTAAATCAAACACGGTTTGTGCTAGCTCTTTGAAACTTGGGAAAATAATGTAGTTCCAAGTGATATGGTTATGGTTTGTGTCCTATGGAAGTAGCCCCAAGCAGAGACTGACGAGAATCACTTTCATTGAAAGGGGTTTCCAAGCTTCCAAAAAACTACGAGTTTCCTGAAATCTCAGCAAACAGTTTTTCACCCAATCGTGATGGTTCTTGCAGGTAATGATCAGTACACCAGTCCCACTTGGCTGACCAAATTTCGTACTTCTAGGTTAAACCGTTCCTTTGCAGTAACCGTTTTCATGTTTAGGTTTCACTCTGTTTTCTCCTATATGGATACATGTAGTTGGAACTCTAAATCAAACACGGTTTGCGCTAGCTCTTTGAAACTTGGCACAATAATGTACTTCCAAGTGATATGGTTATGGTTTGTGTCCTATGGAAGTAGCCCCAAGCAGAGACTGACGAGAATCCCTTTCATTGAAAGGGGTTGCCAAGCTTCCAAAAAACTACGAGTTTCCTGAAATCTCAGCAATCATTTTTTCACCCAATCTTGATGATACTTGCAGGTAATGATCAGTACACCAGTCCCACTTGGCTCAACAAATTTCGTTCTTCTAGGTTAAACCGTTCCTTTGCAGGAACCGTTTTCATGTTTAGGTTTCACTCTGTTTTCTCCTATATGGATACATGTAGTTAGAACTCTAAATCAAACACGGTTTGTGCTAGCTCTTTGAAACTTGGCACAATAATGTAATTCCCAGTTCTATGATTATGGTTTGTGTCCCATCAAGTAGCCCCAAGCAGAGACTGACGAGAATCACTTTCATTGAAAGGGGTTGCCAAGCTTCCAAAAAACTACGAGTTTCTTGTAATCTCAGCAAAATTTTTTCACCCAATCGTGATGGTACTTGCAGGTAATGATCAGTACACCAGTCCCACTTGGCTCAACAGATTTCGTTCTTCTAGGTTAAACCGTTCCTTTGCAGGAACCGTTTTCATGTTAGATTTCACTGTGTTTTCTCCTATATGGATACATGTAGTTGGAACTCTAAATCAAACACGGTTTGTGCTAGCTCTTTGAAACGTGGCAAAACAATGTAGTTCCAAGTTCTATCACTATGGTTTGTGTCCTATGGAAGTAGCCCCAAGCAGAGACTGACGAGAATCACTTTCATTGAAAGGGGTTTCCAAGCTTCCAAAAAACTACGAGTTTCCTGAAATCTCAGCAATCATTTTTTCTCCCAATCTTTATGATACTTCCATTTAATGATCAGTACACCAATCCCACTTGGCTCACCAAATTTCGTTCTTCTAGGTTAAACCGTTCCTTTGCAGTAACCGTTTTCATGTTTAGGATTCACTCGGTTTTCTCCTATATGGATACATGTAGTTGGAACTCTAAATCAAAAACGGTTTGTGCTAGCTCTTTGAAACTTGGCACAATAATGTAGTTCCAAGTTCTATCACTATGGTTTGTGTGCTATGGAAATAGCCCCAAGCAGAGACTGACGAGAATCCCTTTCATTGAAGGGGTTGCCAAGCTTCCAAAAAACTACGAGTTTCCTGCAATCTCAGCAAATATTTTTTCACCCAATCTTGATGATTCTTGCAGGTAATGATCAGTACACCAGTCCCACTTGGCTCACCAAATTTCGTTCTTCTAGGTTAAACCGTTCCTTTGCAGTAACCTCTTTCATGTTTAGGTTTCACTCTGTTTTCTCCTATATGGATACATGTAGTTGGAACTCTAAATCAAACACTGTTTGTGATAGCTGTTTGAAACGTGGCACAATAATGTAGTTCCAAGTTCTATGGCTATCGTTTGTGTCCTATGGAAGTAGCCCCAAGCAGAGACTGAGGAGAATCACTTTCATTGAAAGGGGTTTCCAAGCTTCCAAAAAATTACGAGTTTCCTGAAATCTCAGCAAACATTTTTTCACCCAATCTTGATGATATTTCCAGATAATGATCTGTACACCAATCCCACTTGTCTCACCAAATTTCGTTCTTCTAGGTTAAACCGTTGCTTTGCAGTAACCGTTTTCATGTTTAGGTTTCACTCTGTTTTCTCCTATATGGATACATGTATTTGGACTCTAAATCAAACACGGTTTGTGCTAGCTCTTTGAAACGTGGCACAATAATGTAGTTCCAAGTTCTATGGCTATGGTTTGTGTCCTATGGAAGTATCCCCAAGCAGAGACTGACGAGAATCCCTTTCATTGAAAGGGGTTGCCAAGCTTCCAAAAAACTACGAGTTTCCTGAAACCTCAGCAAACATTTTTTCACCCAATCTTGATGATACTTGCAGGTAATAATCAGTACACCAGTCCCACTTGTTCACCAAATTTCGTTCTTCTAGGTTAAACCCTTCCTTTGCAGGAACCGTTTTCATGTTTAGTTTTCACTCTGTTTTCTCCTATATGGATACATGTAGTTGGAACTCTAAATCAAACACGGTTTGTGCTAGCTCTTTAAAACTTGGGAAAATAATGTAATTCCCAGTTCTATGGTTATTTTTTGTGTCCTATGGAAGTATCCCCAAGCAGAGACTGACGAGAATCACGTTCATTGAAAGGGGTTGCCAAGCTTCCAAAAAACTACGAGTTTCCTGAAATCTCAGCAAACATTTTTTCACCCAATCTTGATGATACTTGCAGGTAATGATCAGTACACCAGTCCCACTTGGCTCACCAAATTTCGTTCTTCTAGGTTAAATCGTTCCTTTGCAGGAACCGTTTTCATGTTTAGGTTTCACTCTGTTTTCTCCTATATGGATACATGTATTTGGAACTCTAAATCAAACACAGATTGTGCTAGCTCTTTGAAACTTGGCACAATAATGTAGTTCCAAGTTCTATGGCTATGGTTTGTGTCCTATGGAAGTAGCCCCAAGCAGAGACTGACGAGAATCACTTTCATTGAAAGGGGTTGCCAAGCTTCCAAAAAACTACGAGTTTCCTGAAATCTCAGCAAACATTTTTTCACAAAATCTTGATGATACTTGCAGGTAATGATCAGTACAGCAGTCCCACTTGGCTCACCAAATTTCCTTCTTCTAGGTTAAACCGTTCCTTTGCAGGAACCGTTTTCATGTTTAGGTTTCACTCTGTTTTCTCCTATATGGATACATGTAGTTAGAACTCTAAATCAAACACGGTTTGTGCTAGCTCTTTGAAACTTGGCACAATAATGTACTTCCAAGTTCTATGGCTATGGTTTGTGTCCTATGGAAGTAGCCCCAAGCAGAGACTGACGAGAATCCCTTTCATTGAAAGGGGTTGCCAAGCTTCCAAAAAACTACGAGTTTCCTCAA
>NW_027553497.1:0-37618 GCF_045843805.1 Urocitellus parryii
AAAAAATGTTTGCTGATATTTCAGGAAACTCGCAGTTTTTTGGAAGCTTGGCAACCCCTTTCAATGAAAGGGATTCTCGTCAGTCTCTGCTTGGGGCTACTTCAATAGCACACAAACCATAGCGATAGAACTTGGAACTACATTATTGTGCCAAGTTTCAAAGAGCTAGCACAAACCGTGTTTGATTTAGAGTTCCAACTACACGTATCTATATAGGAGAAAACAGAGTGAAACCTAAACATGAAAACGGTTACTGCAAAGGAACGTTTTAACCTAGAAGAACGAAATTTGGTGAGCCAAGTGGGATTGGTGTACTGATCATTAAATGGAAGTATCATCAAGATTGGGTGAAAAAATGTTTGCTGAGATTTCAGGATACTCGTAGTTTTTTGGAAGCTTGGCAACCCCTTTCAATGAAAGGGATTCTCGTCAGTCTCTGCTTGGGGCTACTTCAATAGCACATAAACCCTAGGGATAGAACTTGGAACTATATTATTGTGCCAAGTTTCAAAGAGCTAGCACAAACCGTGTTTGATTTAGAGTTCCAACTACATGTATCCATATAGGAGAAAACAGAGTGAAACCTAAACATGAAAACGGTTACTGCAAAGGAACGGTTTAACCTAGAAGAACGAAATTTGGTGAGCCAAGTGGGATTGGTGTACTGATCATTAAATGGAAGTATCATCAAGATTGGGTGAAAAAATGTTTGCTGAGATTTCTCGAAACTCATAGTTTTTTGGAAGCTTGGCAACCCCTTTCAATGAAAGGGATTCTCGGCAGTCTCTGCTTGGGGCTACTTCAATAGCACACAAACCCTAGCGATAGAACTTGAAACTACATTATTGTGCCAAGTTTCAAAGAGGTAGCACAAACCGTGTTTGATTTAGAGTTCCAACTACATGTATCTATATAGGAGAAAACAGAGTGAAACCTAAATATGAAAACGATTACTGCAAAGGAACGGTTTAACCTAGAAGAACGAAATTTGGTGAGCCAAGTGGGATTGGTGTACTGATCATTAAATGGAAGTATCATCAAGATTGGGTTAAAAAATGTTAGCTGAGATTTCAGGAAACTCGTAGTTTTTTGGAAGCTTGATAACCCCTTTCAATGAAAGGGATTCTCGTCAGTCTCTGCTTGGGGCTACTTCAATAGCACACAAACCATAGCGATGGAACTTGGAACTACATTATTGTGCCAAGTTTCAAAGAGCTAGCACAAACCGTGTTTGATTTAGAGTTCCAACTACATGTATCCATATAGGAGAAAACAGAGTGAAACCTAAATATGAAAACGGTTACTGCAAAGGAACGGTTTAACCTAGAAGAACGAAATTTGGTGAGCCAAGTGGGATTCGTGTACTGATCACTACCTGCAAGTATCATCAAGACTGGTTGAAAAAATGTTTGCTGAGATTTCAGGAAACTCGCAGTTTTTTGCAAGCCTCCAACCCCTTTCAATGAAATTGATTCTCGTCAGTCTCTGCTTGGGGCTACTTCAATAGCACACAAACCATAGCGATAGAACTTGGAACTACATTATTGTGCCAAGTTTCAAAGAGCTAGCAAAAACCGTGTTTGATTTAGAGTTCCAACTACATGTATCCATATAGGAGAAAACAGAGTGAAACCTAAACATGAAAACGGTTACTGCAAAGGAACGGTTTAACCTAGAAGAACGAAATTTGGTGAGCCAAGTGGGATTGGTGTACTAATCTTTAAATAGAAGTATCATCAAGATTGGGTGAAAAAATGTTTGCTGAGATTTCAGGAAACTCGTAGATTTTTGGAAGCTTGGCAACGCCTTTCAATGAAAGGGATTCTCGTCAGTCTCTGCTTGGGGCTACTTCAATAGCACACAAACCATAGCGATGGAACTTGGAACTACATTATTGTGCCAAGTTTCAAAGAGCTAGCACAAACCGTGTTTGATTTAGAGTTCCAACTACATGTATCCATATAGGAGAAAACAGAGTGAAACCTAAACATGAAAACGGTTACTGCAAAGGAACGGTTTAACCTAGAAGAACGAAATTTGGTGAGCCAATGTGGGATGGGTGTACTGATCATTAAATAGAAGTATCATCAAGATTGGGTGAAAAAATGTTTGCTGAGATTTCAGGAAACTCGTAGTTTTTTGGAAGCTTGGCAACCCCTTTCAATGAAAGGATTCTCGTCAGTCTCTGCTTGGGGCTACTTCAATAGCACACAAACCATAGCGATAGAACTTGGAACTACATTATTGTGCCAAGTTTCAAAGAGCTAGCACAAACCGTGTTTGATTTAGAGTTCCAACTACATGTATCCATATAGGAGAAAACAGAGTGAAACCTAAACATGAAAACGGTTACTGCAAAGGAACGGTTTAACCTAGAAGAACGAAATTTGGTGAGCCAAGTGGGATTGGTGTACTGATCTTTAAATAGAAGTATCATCAAGATTGGGGTGAAAAAATGTTTGCTGAGATTTCAGGAAACTCGTAGTTTTTTGGAAGCTTGGCAACCCCTTTCAATGAAAGGGATTCTCGTCAGTCTCTGCTTGGGGCTACTTCAATAGCACACAAACCATAGCGATACAACTTGGAACTACATTATTGTGCCAAGTTCCAAAGAGCTAGCACAAACCGTGTTTGATTTAGAGTTCCAACTACATGTATCCATATAGGAGAAAACAGAGTGAAACCTAAACATGAAAACGGTTACTGCAAAGGAACGGTTTAACCTAGAAGAACGAAATTTGGTGAGCCAAGTGGGATTCGTGTACTGATCACTACCTGCAAGTATCATCAAGATTGAGTGAAAAAATGTTTGCTGAGATTTCAGGAAACTCGCAGTTTTTTGGAAGCTTGGCAACCCCTTTCAATGAAAGGGATTCTTGTCAGTCTCTGCTTGGGGCTACTTCAATAGCACACAAAACATAGCGATAGAACTTGGAACTACATTATTGTGCCAAGTTTCAAAGAGGTAGCACAAACCGTGTTTGATTTAGAGTTCCAACTACATGTATCCATATAGGAGAAAACAGAGTGTAACCTAAACATGAAAACGGTTACTGCAAAGGAACGGTTTAACCTAGAAGAACGAAATTTGGTGAGCCAAGTGGGATTGGTGTACTGATCATTAAATGGAAGTATCATCAAGATTGGGTTAAAAAATGTTAGCTGAGATTTCAGGAAACTCGTAGTTTTTTGGAAGCTTGATAACCCCTTTCAATGAAAGGGATTCTCGTCAGTCTCTGCTTGGGGCTACTTCAATAGCACACAAACCATAGCGATGGAACTTGGAACTACATTATTGTGCCAAGTTTCAAAGAGCTAGCACAAACCGTGTTTGATTTAGAGTTCCAACTACATGTATCCATATAGGAGAAAACAGAGTGAAACCTAAATATGAAAACGGTTACTGCAAAGGAACGGTTTAACCTAGAAGAACGAAATTTGGTGAGCCAAGTGGGATTCGTGTACTGATCACTACCTGCAAGTATCATCAAGACTGGTTGAAAAAATGTTTGCTGAGATTTCAGGAAACTCGCAGTTTTTTGGAAGCCTCCAACCCCTTTCAATGAAATTGATTCTCGTCAGTCTCTGCTTGGGGCTACTTCAATAGCACACAAACCATAGCGATAGAACTTGGAACTACATTATTGTGCCAAGTTTCAAAGAGCTAGCAAAAACCGTGTTTGATTTAGAGTTCCAACTACATGTATCCATATAGGAGAAAACAGAGTGAAACCTAAACATGAAAACGGTTACTGCAAAGGAACGGTTTAACCTAGAAGAACGAAATTTGGTGAGCCAAGTGGGATTGGTGTACTAATCTTTAAATAGAAGTATCATCAAGATTGGGTGAAAAAATGTTTGCTGAGATTTCAGGAAACTCGTAGATTTTTGGAAGCTTGGCAACGCCTTTCAATGAAAGGGATTCTCGTCAGTCTCTGCTTGGGGCTACTTCAATAGCACACAAACCATAGCGATGGAACTTGGAACTACATTATTGTGCCAAGTTTCAAAGAGCTAGCACAAACCGTGTTTGATTTAGAGTTCCAACTACATGTATCCATATAGGAGAAAACAGAGTGAAACCTAAACATGAAAACGGTTACTGCAAAGGAACGGTTTAACCTAGAAGAACGAAATTTGGTGAGCCATGTGGGATGGTGTACTGATCATTAAATAGAAGTATCATCAAGATTGGGTGAAAAAATGTTTGCTGAGATTTCAGGAAACTCGTAGTTTTTTTGGAAGCTTGGCAACCCCTTTCAATGAAAGGGATTCTCGTCAGTCTCTGCTTGGGGCTACTTCAATAGCACACAAACCATAGCGATAGAACTTGGAACTACATTATTGTGCCAAGTTTCAAAGAGCTAGCACAAACCGTGTTTGATTTAGAGTTCCAACTACATGTATCCATATAGGAGAAAACAGAGTGAAACCTAAACATGAAAACGGTTACTGCAAAGGAACGGTTTAACCTAGAAGAACGAAATTTGGTGAGCCAAGTGGGATTGTGTACTGATCTTTAAATAGAAGTATCATCAAGATTGGGTGAAAAAATGTTTGCTGAGATTTCAGGAAACTCGTAGTTTTTTGGAAGCTTGGCAACCCCTTTCAATGAAAGGGATTCTCGTCAGTCTCTGCTTGGGGCTACTTCAATAGCACACAAACCATAGCGATACAACTTGGAACTACATTATTGTGCCAAGTTCCAAAGAGCTAGCACAAACCGTGTTTGATTTAGAGTTCCAACTACATGTATCCATATAGGAGAAAACAGAGTGAAACCTAAACATGAAAACGGTTACTGCAAAGGAACGGTTTAACCTAGAAGAACGAAATTTGGTGAGCCAAGTGGGATTCGTGTACTGATCACTACCTGCAAAGTATCATCAAGATTGAGTGAAAAAATGTTTGCTGAGATTTCAGGAAACTCGCAGTTTTTTGGAAGCTTGGCAACCCCTTTCAATGAAAGGGATTCTTGTCAGTCTCTGCTTGGGGCTACTTCAATAGCACACAAAACATAGCGATAGAACTTGGAACTACATTATTGTGCCAAGTTTCAAAGAGGTAGCACAAACCGTGTTTGATTTAGAGTTCCAACTACATGTATCCATATAGGAGAAAACAGAGTGTAACCTAAACATGAAAACGGTTACTGCAAAGGAACGGTTTAACCTAGAAGAACGAAATTTGGTGAGCCAAGTGGGATTGGTGTACTGATCATTAAATGGAAGTATCATCAAGATTGGGTTAAAAAATGTTAGCTGAGATTTCAGGAAACTCGTAGTTTTTTGGAAGCTTGATAACCCCTTTCAATGAAAGGGATTCTCGTCAGTCTCTGCTTGGGGCTACTTCAATAGCACACAAACCATAGCGATGGAACTTGGAACTACATTATTGTGCCAAGTTTCAAAGAGCTAGCACAAACCGTGTTTGATTTAGAGTTCCAACTACATGTATCCATATAGGAGAAAACAGAGTGAAACCTAAATATGAAAACGGTTACTGCAAAGGAACGGTTTAACCTAGAAGAACGAAATTTGGTGAGCCAAGTGGGATTCGTGTACTGATCACTACCTGCAAGTATCATCAAGACTGGTTGAAAAAATGTTTGCTGAGATTTCAGGAAACTCGCAGTTTTTTGGAAGCCTCCAACCCCTTTCAATGAAATTGATTCTCGTCAGTCTCTGCTGGGGCTACTTCAATAGCACACAAACCATAGCGATAGAACTTGGAACTACATATTGTGCCAAGTTTCAAAGAGCTAGCAAAAACCGTGTTGATTTAGAGTTCCAACTACATGTATCCATATAGGAGAAAACAGAGTGAAACCTAAACATGAAACGGTTACTGCAAAGGAACGGTTTAACCTAGAAGAACGAAATTTGGTGAGCCAAGTGGGATTGGTGTACTGATCTTTAAATAGAAGTATCATCAAGATTGGGTGAAAAAATGTTTGCTGAGATTTCAGGAAACTCGTAGATTTTGGAAGCTTGGCAACGCCTTTCAATGAAAGGGATTCTCGTCAGTCTCTGCTTGGGGCTACTTCAATAGCACACAAACCATAGCGATAGAACTTGGAACTACATTATTGTGTCAAGTTTCAAAGAGCTAGCACAAACCGTGTTTGATTTAGAGTTCCAACTACATGTATCCATATAGGAGAAATCAGAGTGAAACCTAAACATGAAAACGGTTACTGCAAAGGAACGGTTTAACCTAGAAGAACGAAATTTGGTGAGCCAAGTGGGATTGGTGTACTAATCTTTAAATAGAAGTATCATCAAGATTGGGTGAAAAAATGTTTGCTGAGATTTCAGGAAACTCGTAGATTTTTGGAAGCTTGGCAACGCCTTTCAATGAAAGGGATTCTCGTCAGTCTCTGCTTGGGGCTACTTCAATAGCACACAAACCATAGCGATGGAACTTGGAACTACATTATTGTGCCAAGTTCAAAGAGCTAGCACCAACCGTGTTTGATTTAGAGTTCCAACTACATGTATCCATATAGGAGAAAACAGAGTGAAACCTAAACATGAAAACGGTTACTGCAAAGGAACGGTTTAACCTAGAAGAACGAAATTTGGTGAGCCATGTGGGATGGGTGTACTGATCATTAAATAGAAGTATCATCAAGATTGGGGTGAAAAAATGTTGCTGAGATTTCAGGAAACTCGTAGTTTTTTTGGAAGCTTGGCAACACCTTTCAATGAAAGGATTCTCGTCAGTCTCTGCTTGGGGCTACTTCAATAGCACACAAACCATAGCGATAGAACTTGGAACTACATTATTGTGCCAAGTTTCAAAGAGCTAGCACAAACCGTGTTTGATTTAGAGTTCCAACTACATGTATCCATATAGGAGAAAACAGAGTGAAACCTAAACATGAAAACCGGTTACTGCAAAGGAACGGTTTAACCTAGAAAGAACGAAATTTGGTGAGCCAAGTGGGATTGGTGTACTGATCTTTAAATAGAAGTATCATCAAGATTGGGTGAAAAAATGTTTGCTGAGATTTCAGGAAACTCGTAGTTTTTTGGAAGCTTGGCAACCCCTTTCAATGAAAGGGATTCTCGTCAGTCTCTGCTTGGGGCTACTTCAATAGCACACAAACCATAGCGATACAACTTGGAACTACATTATTGTGCCAAGTTCCAAAGAGCTAGCACAAACCGTGTTTGATTTAGAGTTCCAACTACATGTATCCATATAGGAGAAAACAGAGTGAAACCTAAACATGAAAACGGTTACTGCAAAGGAACGGTTTAACCTAGAAGAACGAAATTTGGTGAGCCAAGTGGGATTCGTGTACTGATCACTACCTGCAAGTATCATCAAGATTGAGTGAAAAAATGTTTGCTGAGATTTCAGGAAACTCGCAGTTTTTTGGAAGCTTGGCAACCCCTTTCAATGAAAGGGATTCTTGTCAGTCTCTGCTTGGGGCTACTTCAATAGCACACAAAACATAGCGATAGAACTTGGAACTACATTATAGTGCCAAGTTTCAAAGAGGTAGCACAAACCGTGTTTGATTTAGAGTTCCAACTACATGTATCCATATAGGAGAAAACAGAGTGTAACCTAAACATGAAAACGGTTACTGCAAAGGAACGGTTTAACCTAGAAGAACGAAATTTGGTGAGCCAAGTGGGATTGGTGTACTGATCATTAAATGGAAGTATCATCAAGATTGGGTTAAAAAATGTTTGCTGAGATTTCAGGAAACTCGTAGTTTTTTGGAAGCTTGATAACCCCTTTTCAATGAAAGGGATTCTCGTCAGTCTCTGCTTGGGGCTACTTCAATAGCACACAAACCATAGCGATGGAACTTGGAACTACATTATTGTGCCAAGTTTCAAAGAGCTAGCACAAACCGTGTTTGATTTAGAGTTCCAACTACATGTATCCATATAGGAGAAAACAGAGTGAAACCTAAATATGAAAACGGTTACTGCAAAGGAACGGTTTAAACCTAGAAGAACGAAATTTGGTGAGCCAAGTGGGATTCGTGTACTGATCACTACCTGCAAGTATCATCAAGACTGGTTGAAAAAATGTTTGCTGAGATTTCAGGAAACTCGCAGTTTTTTGGAAGCCTCCAACCCTTTCAATGAAATTGATTCTCGTCAGTCTCTGCTTGGGGCTACTTCAATAGCACACAAACCATAGCGATAGAACTTGGAACTACATTATTGTGCCAAGTTTCAAAGAGCTAGCAAAAACCGTGTTTGATTTAGAGTTCCAACTACATGTATCCATATAGGAGAAAACAGAGTGAAACCTAAACATGAAAACGGTTACTGCAAAGGAACGTTTTAACCTAGAAGAACGAAATTTGGTGAGCCAAGTGGGATTGGTGTACTGATCATTAAATGGAAGTATCATCAAGATTGGGTGAAAAAATGTTTGCCTGAGATTTCAGGATACTCGTAGTTTTTTGGAAGCTTGGCAACCCCTTTCAATGAAAGGGATTCTCGTCAGTCTCTGCTTGGGGCTACTTCAATAGCACACAAACCATAGCGATAGAACTTGGAACTACATTATTGTGCCAAGTTTCAAAGAGCTAGCACAAACCGTGTTTGATTTGGAGTTCCAACTACATGTATCCATATAGGAGAAAACAGAGTGAAACCTAAACATGAAAACGGTTACTGCAAAGGAACGTTTAACCTAGAAGAACGAAATTTGGTGAGCCAAGTGGGATTCGTGTACTGATCATTAAATGGAAGTATCATCAAGATTGGGTGAAAAATGTTTGCTGATATTTCAGGAAACTCGTAGATTTTTGGAAGCTTGGCAACCCCTTTTCAATGAAAGGGATTCTCGTCAGTCTCTGCTTGGGGCTACTTCAATAGCACACAAACCGTAGCAATAGAACTTGGAACTACATTATTGTGCCAAGTTTCAAAGAGCTAGCACAAACCGTGTTTGATTTAGAGTTTCAACTACATGTATCTATATAGGAGAAAACAGAGTGAAACCTAAATATGAAAACGATTACTGCAAAGGAACGGTTTAAACTAGAAGAACGAAATTTGGTGAGCCAAGTGGGATTGGTGTACTGATCATTAAATGGAAGTATCATCAAGATTGGGTGAAAAAATGTTTGCTGAGATTTCAGGAAACTCGCAATTTTTTGGAAGCCTGGCAACCCCATTCAATGAAAGGGATTCTCGTCAGTCTCTGCTTGGGCCTACTTCAATAGCACACAAACCGTAGCGATAGAACTTGGAACTACATTATTGTTCCAAGTTTCAAGAGCTAGCACAAACCGTGTTTGAGTTAGAGTTCCAACTACATGTATCCATATAGGAGAAAACAGAGTGAAACCTAAACATGAAAACGGTTACTGCAAACGAACGGTTTAACATAGAAAAACGAAATTTGGTGAGCCAAGTGGGATTGGTGTACTGATCATTAAATGGAAGTATCATCAAGATTGGGTGAAAAAATATTTGCTGAGATTTCTGTAAACTCGTAGTTTTTTGGAAGTTGGCAACCCCTTTCAATGAAAGGGATTCTCGTCAGTCTCTGCTTGGGGCTACTTCAATAGCACACAAACCCTAGCGATAGAACTTGAAACTACATTATTGTGCCAAGTTTCAAAGAGCTAGCACAAACCGTGTTTGATTTAGAGTTCCAACTACATGTATCCATATAGGAGAAATCAGAGTGAAACCTAAACATGAAAACGGTTACTGCAAAGGAACGGTTTTAACCTAGAAGAACAAAATTTGGTGAGGAAAGTGGGATTCGTGTACTGATCACTACCTGCAAGTATCATCAAGATTGGGTGAAAAAATGTTTGCTGATATTTCAGGAAACTCGCAGTTTTTTGGAAGCTTGGCAACCCCTTTCAATGAAAGGGATTCTCGTCAGTCCTCTGCTTGGGGGTACTTCAATAGCACACAAACCATAGCGATAGAACTTGGAACTACATATTGTGCCAAGTTTCAAAGAGCTAGCACAAACCGTGTTTGATTTAGAGTTCCAACTACATGTATCCATATAGGAGAAAACAGAGTGAAACCTAAACATGAAAACGGTTACTGCAAAGGAACGGTTTAACCTAGAAGAACGAAATTTGGTGAGCCAAGTGGGATTCGTGTACTGATCACTACCTGCAAGTATCATCAAGATTGGGTGAAAAATGTTTGCTGAGATTTCAGGAACTCGCATTTTTTTGAAGTTTGGCAACCCCTTTCAATGAAAGGGATTCTCGTCAGTCTCTGCTTGGGGCTACTTCAATAGCACACAAACCATAGCGATAGAACTTGGAACTACATTATTGTGCCAAGTTTCAAAGAGCTAGCACAAACCGTGTTTGATTTAGAGTTCCAACTACACGTATCTATATAGGAGAAAACAGAGTGAAACCTAGATAGAGTGCCAGGGATCCCAGCAGCCTGCAGCAGGGCCCGGAGAGCCAGGCCAACTGATTCGCGTGGCCTGCCCTGCGGCTACAGAAGGCGTGGCGCCTCAGTGAAGCCATTAATTGGCAAGCAGGGAGGTTAGGAAGGCCATTAGGTGGAATCCCACCAGCCAAGCCCACACGGACCCTTGGGCCGAGCACGGGTTCTCAGAAGGGGAAGGAAGCGGTACAGTCCCATCCCCCACAGCGGACACCCCGCCGAGGCAGTCAGCGGGCCAGCATCCGGGAAAGCTGAAGGATACACCACCACTCTCCTTCAGAGTGCGACATCAAAACAGGTCGGTGTCATTCAGCTCACACCCCAGACAGCGGGAATTCGCATAAAATCTCTCCTTAGGCTTGCCGGGAGAGGGAGTATCAAGCTGAACCTCCATACAGTCTAGGGGGAAACCAGAGACACCTGACCTCCAACCCCTCCTCCCAGTAGCAGCCAAAAGGAAACCTGGCTAGCCAGCGCTGGGGAGGGGCAAGCAGAAAAAATCAAAGTGATAGAGGTGCCAGGGATCCAGCAGCCTGCAGCAGGGGCCGGAGAGCCAGGCCAACTGATTCGCGTGGCCTGCCCTGCGGCTACAGAAGGCGTGGCGCCTCAGTGAAGCCATTAATTGGCAAGCAGGGAGGTTAGGGAAGGCCATTAGGTGGAATCCACCAGCCAAGCCCACACGGTCCCTTGGGCCGAGCACGGGTTCTCAGAAGGGGAAGGAAGCGGTACAGTCCCATCCCCCACAGCGGACACCCCGCCGAGGCAGTCAGCGGCCAGCATCCGGGAAAGCTGAAGGATACACCGCCACTCTCCTTCAGAGTGCGACATCAAAACAGGTCGGTGTCATTCAGCTCACCCCCCAGACAGCGGGAATTCGCATAAAATCTCTCCTAGGCTTGCCGGGAGAGGGAGTATCAAGCTGAACCTCCATACAGTCTATGGGGAAACCAGAGACACCTGACCTCCAACCCCTCCTCCCAGTAGCAGCCAAAAGGAAACCTGGCTAGCCAGCGCTGGGGGAGGGGCAAGCAGAAAAAATCAAAGTGATAGAGTGCCAGGGATCCCAGCAGCCTGCAGCAGGGCCCGGAGAGCCAGGCCAACTGATTCGCGTGGCTGCCCTGCGGCTACAGAAGGCGTGGCGCCTCAGTGAAGCCATTAAATTGGCAAGCAGGGAGGTTAGGGAAGGGCCATTAGGTGGAATCCCACCAACCAAGCCCACACGGAACCTGGGCCGAGCACGGGTTCTCAGAAGGGGAAGGAAGCGGTACAGTCCCCATCCCCCACAGCGGACACCCCGCCGAGGCAGTCAGCGGCCAGCATCCGGGGAAAGCTGAAGGATACACCGCCACTCTCCTTCAGAGTGCGACATCAAAACAGGTCGGTGTCATTCAGCTCACCCCCCAGACAGCGGGAATTCGCATAAAATCTCTCCTAGGCTTGCCGGGAGAGGGAGTATCAAGCTGAGCCTCCATACAGGCAGGGGGAAACCAGAGACACCTGACCTCCAACCCCTCCTCCCAGTAGCAGCCAAAAGGAAACCTGGCTAGCCAGCGCTGGGGGAGGGGCAAGCAGAAAAAATCAAAGTGATAGAGTGCCAGGGATCCCAGCAGCCTGCAGCAGGGCCCCGGAGATCCAGGCCAACTGATTCGCGTGGCCTGCCCTGCGGCTACAGAAGGCGTGGCGCCTCAGTGAAGCCATTAATTGGCAAGCAGGGAGGTTAGGGAAGGCCATTAGGTGGAATCCCACCAGCCAAGCCCACACGGACCCTTGGGCCGAGCACGGGTTCTCAGAAGGGGAAGGAAGCGGTACAGTCCCATCCCCACAGCGGACACCCCACCGAGGCAGTCAGCGGCCAGCATCCGGGAAAGCTGAAGGATACACCGCCACTCTCCTTCAGAGTGCAACATCAAAACAGCGGACACTCCATCCAGGCAGTCAGTGGACACCATCCGGGAAAGCTGAAGAATACACCACCACTCTCCAACAGCTTGCAACCATCAAAACAGCCAGCAGCAGGACCCCGGAGATCCAGGCCAACTGATTCGCGCGGCCTGCCCCGCAGCTACAGAAGGCGTGGCGCCTCAGAGAAGCCATTAATTAGCAAGCAGGGAGGTTAGGGACTGCCATTAGGTGGAATCCCGCCAGCCAAGCCCACCGCCCACGCCCGGAACAGGCCCAGCGATCTGCCAGCATTGTAGTCACGACACCCCAATTGGAATAGGGACAGAGCAGAGCCGCCTTCCACTCCCGGAACAGGCCCAGAGAGCGCCAGCGTGGTAGACACGTCACCCCCAATTGGAGTAGGGGCACAGCCGCCGCCTGCACCTGCAAGGGAGACCTTTTCAAGTATACAAGAGCAACATAAATAAATAGGGGGTAAATTTCAAAACACAACAGTTGCACCAAGCAGAAAGAAACGCGAGCAGTATGAAAAGACAAGGAAAGAAAGGTCCACAAGCAATGCAGGTCAACTCAACTTTAGAAGAGGTAATAGCTGCAACAGATGGAATATCAGATAAAGAGTTCAGGATATATATGCTTCAGATGATCTGGAGTCTCAAGGAAGACATGAGACAGCAAAATCAGACAATGAAAGATCACATTGACAAACAAATCCAGGAAGTAAAAGATCAATTTCACAGGGAGATAGAGGTAATAAAAAACAAACAAATTGAAATTCTAGAAATGCAGGAAACAATAAACCAACTTAAAAACTCAATTGAGAATACTACCAGCAGAGTAGATCACTTAGAAGAGAGAACATCAGACAATGAAGACAAAGTATTTCAACTGGAAAAGAACATAGACAGCTCAGCAAGTCTGCTAAGAAACCATGAGCAGAACATCCAAGAATTATGGGACAATATCAAAAGACCAAATTTAAGAGTCATTGGGATACAGGAAGGCACAGAGCTCCATTCCAAAGGAATAAACAGTCTATTCAGTGAAATAAATACGAGAAAACTTCCCAGAATTGAAGATAGAGACAGAATCCCAAATCCTAGAAGCCTACAGGACGCCGAATGTGCAAAATCATAAGAGATCCACACCTAGACACATTATAATGAAGATGTCCAACATACAGAATAAGGAGAGAATTTTAAAAGCTGCAAGAGAATGAAAGCAGATTACATTTAGGGGTAAACCAATCAGGATAACAGCTGATCTCTCAACACAGACTCTGAAAGCTAGAAGATCCTGGAATAACATATTTCAAACACTGAAAGACAATGGGGCTCCAACCAAGAATCGTGTATCCGGCGAAATTAAGCTTCAGGTTAGAAGATGAAATTAAAACCTTCCACAATAAACAAAAGTTAAAAGAATTCGCAGCTAGAAAACCATCTCTTCAAAAATCCTTGGCAAAACATTACAGGAAGAGGAAATGGAAAACAACATTGAAAACCAACAATGGGAGGTAGGACAGTAAAGGGGGGAAAGTAGTCAAAGAGGATAACAAATCAGGTTTAGTAACATCAATAAACAAATATGGATAGAAGAACAAACCATATCTCAATAATAACCCTAAATGTTAATGGCTTAAACTCACCAATTAAGAGACATAGGCTAGTAGAATGGATCAAAAAACAAGACCCAACAATATGCTGTCTACAGGAGACGCATTTGATAGGAAAAGATATACATAGACTGAAGGTGAAAGGTTGGGAAAAATCATATCACTCATATGGACCACGGAAACAAGCAGGATTGTCCATACTCATATCTAATAAAATAGATTTCAAGCCAAAGCTAATCAAAAGGGATATAGAAGGACACTTCATACTGCTCAAGGGAACCATACACCAACAAGACATAACAATCATAAATATATATGCCCCAAATAATGGTGCAGCTGTATTCATCAAGCAAACTCTTCTCAAGTTCAAGAGTCTAATAGACCAACATACAATAATCATGGGAGACTTCAACACACCTCTCTCACCACTGGACAGATCTTCCAAAACAAAAGTTAAATAAGGAAACTATAGAACTCAATAACACAATTAACAACCTAGACTTAATTGACATATACAGACTATACCACCCAACATCAAGTAGCTACACTTTTTTCTCAGCAGCACATGGAACCTTCTCAAAAATAGACCATATACTATGTCACAGGGCAACTCTTAGACAATACAAAGGGGTAGAGATAATACCATGCATCTTATCTGATCATAATGGAATGAAACTGAAAATCAATGATAAAAGAAGAAAGGAAAAAGCAAGCATCACCTGGAGAATGAACAATAGGTTGCTGAGTGATCAATGGGTTTTAGAAGACATCAAGGAGGAAATTAAAAAATTCCTAGAGTTAAATGAAAACACAGACACAACATATCGGAATCTATGGACACATTGAAAGCAGTTCTAAGAGGAAAATTCATTGCTTGGAGTTCATTCCTCAAAAAAGAAAAAACCAACAAATAAATGATCTCATACTTCATCTCAAAATCCTAGAAAAAGAAGAGCAAAACAACAGCAAAAGAAGTAGAAGGCAAGAAATAATTAAAATCAGAGCTGAAATTAATGAAATTGAAACAAAAGAAACAATTGAAAAAATTGACAAAACTAAAAGCTGGTTCTTTGAAAAAATAAATAAAATTGACAGACCCTTAGCCATGCTAACGAAGAGAAGAAGAGAGAGAACCCAAATTACTAGCATACGGGATGAAAAAGACAATATCACAACAGACACTTCAGAAATACAGAAGATAATCAGAAATTACTTTGAATCCTTATACTCCAATAAAATAGAAGATAGTGAAGGCATAGATAAATTCCTTGAGTCCTATGATCTGCCCAGATTGAGCCAGGAGGATATAGACAACCTAAACAGACCAATAACAATAGAGGAAATAGAAGAAACCATCAAAAGACTACCAACTAAGAAAAGCCCAGGACCGGATGGGTATACAGCAGAGTTTTACAAAACCTTTAAAGAGAGAACTAACACCAATACTTTTCAAGCTATTTCAGGAAATAGAAAAAGAGGGAGAACTTCCAAATTCATTCTACGAGCCAACATCACCCTGATTCCGAAACCAGACAAAGACACATCAAAGAAGGAAAACTACAGACCAATATCTCTAATGAACCTTGACGCAAAAATCCTCAATAAAATTCTGGCGAATCGGATTCAAATACATATCAAAAAAATTATACATCATGATCAAGTAGGATTCATCCCTGGGATGCAAGGCTGGTTTTAATATACGGAAATCAATAAATGTTATTCACCACATCAATAGACTTAAAAATAAGAACCATATGATCATCTCAATAGATGCAGAAAAAGCATTTGACAAAGTACAGCATCCCTTTATGTTCAAAACGCTAGAAAAATTAGGGATAACAGGATCATACCTCAACATTGTAAAAGCAATATATGATAAGCCACAGGCCAGCATCATTCTGAATGGAGAAAAATTGAAGGCATTCCCTCTAAGATCTGGTACAAGACAGGGATGCCCTCTCTCACCACTTCTGTTCAACATAGTCCTCGAAACACTGGCCAGAGCAATTAGACAGTCAAAAGAAATTAAAGGCATAAAAATAGGAAAAGAAGAACTTAAATTATCACTATTTGCAGATGATATGATTCTATACCTAGCAGACCCAAAAGGGTCTACAAAGAAGCTATTAGAGCTAATAAATGAATTCAGCAAAGTGGCAGGATATAAGATCAACACGCATAAATCAAAGGCGTTCCTGTATATGAGCGACAAATCCTCTGAAACGGAAATGAGGACAACTACTCCATTCACAATATCCCCCCAAAAAATAAAATACTTGGGAATCAACCTAACAAAAGAGGTGAAAGATTTATACAATGAAAATTACAGAACCCTAAAGAAAGACATAGAAGAAGACCTTAGAAGATGGAAAAACATACCCTGCTCATGGATAGGCAGAACTAACATCATCAAAATGGCGATATTACCAAAAGTTCTCTGTAAGTTCAATGCAATGCCAATCAAAATCCCAACAGCATATCTTGTAGAAATAGATAAAAGAATCATGAAATTCATATGGAATAATAAAAGACCCAGAATAGCAAAAACAATACTAAGCAGGAAGTGTGAATCAGGCGGTATAGCGATACCAGACTTCAAACTATACTACAGAGCAATAGTAACAAAAACAGCATGGTACTGGTACCAAAACAGGCGGGTGGACCAATGGTACAGAATAGAGGACACAGCAACCAATCCACAAAACTACAACTATCTTATTTTTGATAAAGGGGCTAAAAGCATGCAATGGAGGAAGGATAGCATCTTCAACAAATGGTGCTGGGAAAACTGGAAATCCATTTGCACCAAAATGAATCTGAATCCCTATCTCTCGCCGTGCACAAAAGTTAACTCAAAATGGATCAAGGAGCTTGATATTAAATCAGAGACACGGCATCTGATAGAAGAAAAAGTTGGTTATGATCTACACGCTGTGGGATCGGGCTCCAAATCCTCAATAGGACACCCATAGCGCTAGAGTTAACAAATAGAATCAACAAATGGGACTTACTCAAACTAAAAAGTTTTTTCTCAGCAAAAGAAACAATAAGAGAGATAAATAGGGAGCCTACATCCTGGGAACAAATCTTTACTCCACACACTTCAGATAGAGCCCTAATAACCAGAATATACAAAGAACTCAAAAAATTAGACAATAAGATAACAAATAACCCAATCAATAAATGGGCCAAGGACCTGAACAGACACTTCTCAGAGGAGGACATACAATCAATCAACAAGTACATGAAAAAATGCTCACCATCGCTAGCAGTCAGAGAAATGCAAATCAAAACTACCCTAAGATACCATCTCACTCCAGTAAGACTGGCAGCCATTAGGAAGTCAAACAACAATAAGTGCTGGAGAGGATGCGGGGAAAAGGGCACTCTTGTTCATTGCTGGTGGGACTGCAAATTGGTGCAGCCAATTTGGAAAGCAGTATGGAGATTTCTCGGAAAGCTGGGAATGGAACCACCATTTGACCCAGCTATTCCCCTTCTCGGTCTATTCCCTAAAGCCCTAACAAGAGCATGCTACAGGGACACTGCTACATCGATGTTCATAGCAGCTCAATTCACGATAGCAAGACTGTGGAACCAGCCTAGATGCCCTTCAATAGATGAATGGATAAAAAAATGTGGCATTTATACACTATGGAGTATTACTCTGCATTAAAAAATGACAAAATTATAGAATTTGGAGGGAAATGGATGGCATTAGAGCAGATTATGCTAAGTGAAGCTAGTCAATCTTTAAAAAACAAATACCAAATGACTCCTTTGATATAAGGGGTGTAAACAAGGACAGGGTAGGGACGAAGAGCTTGAGAAGAATATTTACAGTAAACAGGGATGAGAGGTGGGAGGGAAAGGGAGTGAGAAGGGAAATTGCATGGAAATGGAAGGCGATCCTCAGGGTTATACAAAATGTCATATAAGAGGTAAGGAGGGGTAAGTCAAGAGAATACAAATGGAAGACATGATTTACAGTAGAAGGGGTAGAGAGAGAAAAGGGGAGGGGAGGGGAGGGGAGGGGAGGGGGGATAGTAGACAATAGGACAGACAGCAGAATACATCAGACACTAGAAAGGCAATATGTCAATCAATGGAAGGGTAACTGATGTGATACAGCAATTTGTATACGGGGTAAAAGCGGGAGTTCATAATCCACTTGAATCAAACCGTGTAATATGATGTATTAAGAACTATGTAATGTTATGAACGACCAATAAAAAAAAAAAAAAAAAAAAAAAAAAAAAAAAAAAAAAACAGAGTGAAACCTAAACATGAAAACGGTTACTGCAAAGGAACGTTTTAACCTAGAAGAACGAAATTTGGTGACAAATGTGGGATTGGTGTACTGATCATTAAATGGAAGTATCATCAAGATTGGGTGAAAAAATGTTTGCTGAGATTTCAGGAAACTCGTAGTTTTTTGGAAGCTTGGCAACCCCTTTCAATGAAAGGGATTCTCGTCAGTCTCTGCTTGGGGCTACTTCAATAGCACACAAACCGTAGGGATAGAACTTGGAACTACATTATTGTGCCAAGTTTCAAAGAGCTAGCACAAACCGTGTTTGATTTAGAGTTCCAACTACATGTATCCATATAGGAGAAAACAGAGTGAAACCTAAACATGAAAACGGTTACTGCAAAGGAACGGTTTAACCTAGAAGAACGAAATTTGGTGAGCCAAGTGGGATTCGTGTACTGATCACTACCTGCAAGTATCATCAAGATTGGGTGAAAAAATGTTTGCTGAGATTTCAGGAAACTCGCAGTTTTTTGGAAGCTTGGCAACCCCTTTCAATGAAAGGGATTCTCGTCAGTCTCTGCTTGGGGCTACTTCAATAGCACACAAACCCTAGGGATAGAACTTGGAACTATATTATTGTGCCAAGTTTCAAAGAGCTAGCACAAACCGTGTTTGATTTAGAGTTCCAACTACATGTATCCATATAGGAGAAAACAGAGTGAAACCTAAACATGAAAACGGTTACTGCAAAGGAACGGTTTAACATAGAAGAACGAAATTTGGTAGGCCAAGTGGGATTGGTGTACTGATCATTAAATGGAAGTATCATCAAGGTTGGGTGAAAAAATGTTTGCTGAGATTTCTGGAAACTCATAGTTTTTTGGAAGCTTGGCAACCCCTTTCAATGAAAGGGATTCTCGGCAGTCTCTGCTTGGGGCTACTTCAATAGCACACAAACCCTAGCTATAGAACTTGAAACTACATTATTGTGCCAAGTTTCAAAGAGGTAGCACAAACCGTGTTTGATTTAGAGTTCCAACTACATGTATCTATATAGGAGAAAACAGAGTGAAACCTAAATATGAAAACGATTACTGCAAAGGAACGGTTTAACCTAGAAGAACGAAATTTGGTGAGCCAAGTGGGATTGGTGTACTGATCATTAAATGGAAGTATCATCAAGATTGGGTTAAAAAATGTTAGCTGAGATTTCAGGAAACTCGTAGTTTTTTGGAAGCTTGATAACCCCTTTCAATGAAAGGGATTCTCGACAGTCTCTGCTTGGGGCTACTTCAATAACACACAAACCATAGCCATAGAACTAGGAACTACATTATTGTGCCAAGTTTCAAAGAGCTAGCACAAATCGTGTTTGATTTAGAGTTCCAACTACATGTATCCATATAGGAGAAAACAGAGTGAAACCTAAACATGAAAACGGTTACTGCAAAGGAACGGTTTAACTTAGAAGAACGAAATTTGGTGAGCCAAGTGGGATTAGTGTACTGATCATTAAATGGAAGTATCATCAAGATTGGGTGAAAAAAAGTTTGCTGATATTTCAGGAAACTCGTAGTTTTTTGGAAGCTTGGCAACCCCTTTCAATGAAAGGGATTCTCGTCAGTCTCTGCTTGGGGCTACTTCAATAGCACACAAACCATAGCGATAGAACTTGGAACTACATTATTGTGCCAAGTTTCAAAGAGGTAGCACAAACCGTGTTTGATTTAGAGTTCCAAGTACATGTATCCATATAGGAGAAAACAGCGTGAAACCTAAACATGAAAACGGTTACTGCAAAGGAACGGTTTAACCTAGAAGAACGAAATTTGGTGTGCCAAGTGGGATTGGTGTACTGATCATTAAATGGAAGGATCATCAAGATTGGGTGAAAAAATGTTTGCTGAGTTTTCAGGAAACTCGTAGTTTTTTGGAAGCTTGGCAACCCCTTTCAATGAAAGGGATTCTCGTCATTCTCTGCTTGGGGCTACTTCAATAGCACACAAACCATAGCGATAGAACTTGGAACTATATTATTGTGCCAAGTTTCAAAGAGCTAGCACAAATCGTGTTTGATTTAGAGTTCCAACTACATGTATCTATATAGGAGAAAACAGAGTGAAACCTAAATATGAAAACGATTACTGCAAAGGAACGGTTTAACCTAGAAGAACGAAATTTGGTGAGCCAAGTGGGATTGTTGTACTGATCATTAAATGGAAGTATCATCAAGATTGGGTGAAAAAATGTCTGCTGAGATTTCAGGAAACTCGCAGTTTTTTGAAGCCTGGCAACCCCTTTCTATGAAAGGGATTCTCGTCAGTCTCTGCTTGGGGCTACTTCAATAGCACACAAACCATAGCGATAGAACTTGGAACTACATTATTGTGCCAAGTTTCAAAGAGCTAGCACAAACCGTGTTTGATTTAGAGTTCCAACTACATGTATCCATATAGGAGAAATCAGAGTGAAACCTAAACATGAAAACGGTTACTGCAAAGGAACGGTTAAACCTAGAAGAACGAAATTTAGTGAGCCAAGTGAGATTCGTGTACTGATCACAACCTGCAAGTATCATAAAGATTGGGTGAAAAAATGTTTGCTGAGATTTCAGGAAACTCGCAGTTTTTTGGAAGCTTGGCAACCCCTTTCAATGAAAGGGATTCTCGTCAGTCTCTGCTTGGGGCTACTTCAATAGCACACAAACCATAGCGATAGAACTTGGAACTACATTATTGTGCCAAGTTTCAAAGAGCTAGCACAAATCGTGTTTGATTTAGAGTTCCAACTACATGTATCCATATAGGAGAAAACAGAGTGAAACCTAAACATGAAAACGGTTACTGCAAAGGAACGGTTTAACTTAGAAGAACGAAATTTGGTGAGCCAAGTGGGATTAGTGTACTGATCATTAAATGGAAGTATCATCAAGATTGGGTGAAAAAATGTTTGCTGATATTTCAGGAAACTCGTAGTTTTTTGGAAGCTTGGCAACCCCTTTCAATGAAAGGGATTCTCGTCAGTCTCTGCTTGGGGCTACTTCAATAGCACACAAACCATAGCGATAGAACTTGGAACTACATTATTGTGCCAAGTTTCAAAGAGGTAGCACAAACCGTGTTTGATTTAGAGTTCCAAGTACATGTATCCATATAGGAGAAAACAGAGTGAAACCTAAACCTGAAAACGGTTACTGCAAAGGAACGGTTTAACCTAGAAGAACGAAATTTGGTGTGCCAAGTGGGATTGGTGTACTGATCATTAAATGGAAGGATCATCAAGATTGGGTGAAAAAATGTTTGCTGAGATTTCAGGAAACTCGTAGTTTTTTGGAAGCTTGGCAACCCCTTTCAATGAAAGGGATTCTCGTCATTCTCTGCTTGGGGCTACTTCAATAGCACACAAACCATAGCGATAGAACTTGGAACTATATTATTGTGCAAGTTCAAAGAGCTAGCACAAACCGTGTTTGATTTAGAGTTCCAACTACATGTATCTATATAGGAGAAAACAGAGTGAAACCTAAATATGAAAACGATTACTGCAAAGGAACGGTTTAACCTATAAGAACGAAATTTGGTGAGCCAAGTGGGATTGGTGTACTGATCATTAAATGGAAGTATCATCAAGATTGGGTGAAAAAATGTCTGCTGAGATTTCAGGAAACTCGCAGTTTTTTGAAGCCTGGCAACCCCTTTCTATGAAAGGGATTCTTGTCAGTCTCTGCGTGGGGCTACTTCAATAGCACACAAACCCTAGCGATAGAACGTGGAACTACATTATTGTGCCAAGTTTCAAAGAGCTAGCACAAACGGTGTTTGATTTAGAGTTGCAACTACATGTATCCATATAGGAGAAAACAGAGTGAAACCTAAACATGAAAACGGTTACTGGAAACGAACGGTTTAACCTAGAAGAACGAAATTTGGTGAGCCAAGAGGGATTGGTGTACTGATCATTAAATAGAAGTATCATCAAGATTGGGTGAAAAATGTTTGCTGAGATTTCAGGAAACTTGTAGTTTTTTGGAAGCTTGGCAACCCCTTTCAATGAAAGGGATTCTCGTCAGTCTCTGCTTGGGGCTACTTCAATAGCACACAAACCATAGCGATAGAACTTGGAACTACATTATTGTGCCAAGTTTCAAAGAGGTAGCACAAACCGTGTTTGATTTAGAGTTCCAACTACACGTATCTATATAGGAGAAAACAGAGTGAAACCTAAACATGAAAACGGTTACTGCAAAGGAACGTTTTAACCTAGAAGAACGAAATTTGGTGAGCCAATTGGGATTGGTGTACTGATCATTAAATGGAAGTATCATCAAGATTGGGTGAAAAAATGTTTGCTGAGATTTCAGGAAACTCGTAGTTTTTTGGAAGCTTGGCAACCCCTTTCAATGAAAGGGATTCTCGTCATTCTCTGCTTGGGGCTACTTCAATAGCACACAAACCATAGCGATAGAACTTGGAACTATATTATTGTGCCAAGTTTCAAAGAGCTAGCACAAACCGTGTTTGATTTAGAGTTCCAACTACATGTATCTATATAGGAGAAAACAGAGTGAAACCTAAATATGAAAACGATTACTGCAAAGGAACGGTTTAACCTATAAGAACGAAATTTGGTGAGCCAAGTGGGATTGGTGTACTGATCATTAAATGGAAGTATCATCAAGATTGGGTGAAAAAATGTCTGCTGAGATTTCAGGAAACTCGCAGTTTTTTGAAGCCTGGCAACCCCTTTCTATGAAAGGGATTCTCGTCAGTCTCTGCTTGGGGCTACTTCAATAGCACACAAACCCTAGCGATAGAACGTGGAACTACATTATTGTGCCAAGTTTCAAAGAGCTAGCACAAACGGTGTTTGATTTAGAGTTGCAACTACATGTATCCATATAGGAGAAAACAGAGTGAAACCTAAACATGAAAACGGTTACTGGAAACGAACGGTTTAACCTAGAAGAACGAAATTTGGTGAGCCAAGAGGGATTGGTGTACTGATCATTAAATAGAAGTATCATCAAGATTGGGTGAAAAAATGTTTGCTGAGATTTCAGGAAACTTGTAGTTTTTTGGAAGCTTGGCAACCCCTTTCAATGAAAGGGATTCTCGTCAGTCTCTGCTTGGGGCTACTTCAATAGCACACAAACCATAGCGATAGAACTTGGAACTACATTATTGTGCCAAGTTTCAAAGAGGTAGCACAAACCGTGTTTGATTTAGAGTTCCAACTACACGTATCTATATAGGAGAAAACAGAGTGAAACCTAAACATGAAAACGGTTACTGCAAAGGAACGGTTTAACCTAGAAGAACGAAATTTGGTGAGCCAAGTGGGATTGGTGTACTGATCATTAAATGGAAGTATCATCAAGATTGGGTGAAAAAATGTTTGCTGAGATTTCAGGAAACTCGTAGTTTTTTGGAAGCTTGGCAACCCCTGTCAATGAAAGGGATTCTCGTCATTCTCTGCTTGGGGCTACTTCAATAGCACACAAACCATAGCGATAGAACTTGGAACTATATTATTGTGCCAAGTTTCAAAGAGCTAGCACAAATCGTGTTTGATTTAGAGTTCCAACTACATGTATCTATATAGGAGAAAACAGAGTGAAACCTAAACATGAAAACGGTTACTGCAAAGGAACGGTTTAACCTAGAAGAACGAAATTTGGTGAGCCAAGTGGGATTGGTGTACTGATCATTAAATGGAAGTATCATCAAGATTGGGTGAAAAAATGTCTGCTGAGATTTCAGGAAACTCGCAGTTTTTTGAAGCCTGGCAACCCCTTTCTATGAAAGGGATTCTAGTCAGTCTCTGCTTGGGGCTACTTCAATAGCACACAAACCATAGCGATAGAACTTGGAACTACATTATTGTGCCAAGTTTCAAAGAGCTAGCACAAACCGTGTTTGATTTAGAGTTCCAACTACATGTATCCATATAGGAGAAAACAGAGTGAAACCTAAACATGAAAACGGTTACTGCAAAGGAACGGTTTAACCTAGAAGAACGAAATTTGGTGAGCCAAGTGGGATTGGTGTACTGATCATTAAATGGAAGTATCATCATGATTGGGTGAAAAAATGTTTGCTGAGATTTCAGGAAACTCGTAGTTTTTTGCAAGCTTGGCAACCCCTTTCAATGAAAGGGATTCTCGTCAGTCTCTGCTTGGGGCTACTTCAATAGCACACAAACCATAGCGATAGAACTTGGAACTACATTATTGTGCCAAGTTTCAAAGAGCTACCACAAACCGTGTTTGATTTAGAGTTCCAACTACATGTATCCATATAGGAGAAAACAGAGTGAAACCTAAACATGAAAACGGTTACTGCAAAGGAACGGTTAAACCTAGAAGAACGAAATTTAGTGAGCCAAGTGAGATTCGTGTACTGATCACAACCTGCAAGTATCATAAAGATTGGGTGAAAAAATGTTTGCTGAGATTTCAGGAAACTCGCAGTTTTTTGGAAGCTTGGCAACCCCTTTCAATGAAAGGGATTCTCGTCAGTCTCTGCTTGGGGCTACTTCAATAGCACACAAACCATAGCGATGGAACCTGGAACTACATTATTGTGCCAAGTTTCAAAGAGCTAGCACAAACCGTGTTTGATTTGGAGTTCCAACTACATGTATCCATGTAGGAGAAAACAGAGTGAAACCTAAACATGAAAACGGTTACTGCAAAGGAACGGTTTAACCTAGAAGAACGAAATTTGGTGAGCCAAGTGGGATTGGTGTACTGATCTTTAAATAGAAGTATCATCAAGATTGGGTGAAAAAATGTTTGCTGAGATTTCAGGAAACTCGTAGTTTTTTGGAAGCTTGGCAACCCCTTTCAATGAAAGGGATTCTCGTCAGTCTCTGCTTGGGGCTACTTCAATAGCACACAAACCATAGCGATAGAACTTGGAACTACATTATTGTGCCAAGTTTCAAAGAGCTAGCACAAACCGTGTTTGATTTAGAGTTCCAACTACATGTATCCATATAGGAGAAAACAGAGTGAAACCTAAACATGAAAACCGTTACTGCAAAGGAACGGTTTAACCTAGAAGAACGAAATTTGGTGAGCCAAGTGGGATTCGTGTACTGATCACTACCTGCAAGTATCATCAAGATTGAGTGAAAAAATGTTTGCTGAGATTTCAGGAAACTCGCAGTTTTTTGGAAGCTTGGCAACCCCTTTCAATGAAAGGGATTCTTGTCAGTCTCTGCTTGGGGCTACTTCAATAGCACACAAACCATAGCGATAGAACTTGGAACTACATTATTGTGCCAAGTTTCAAAGAGCTAGCACAAACCGTGTTTGATTTAGAGTTCCAACTACATGTATCCATATAGGAGAAAACAGAGTGAAACCTAAACATGAAAACGGTTACTGCAAAGGAACGGTTTAACCTAGAAGAACGAAATTTGGTGAGCCAAGTGGGATTGGTGTACTGATCTTTAAATGGAAGTATCATCAAGATTGGGTGAAAAAATGTCTGCTGAGATTTCAGGAAACTCGTAGTTTTTTGGAAGCTTGGCATCCCCTTTCTTTGAAAGGGATTCTCCTCAGTCTCTGCTTGGGGATACTTCAATAGCACACAAACCATAGCGATAGAACTTGGAACTACATTATTGTGCCAAGTTTCAAAGAGCTAGCACAAACCGTGTTTGATTTAGAGTTCCAACTACATGTATCCATATAGGAGAAAACAGAGTGAAACCTAAACATGAAAACGGTTACTGCAAAGGAACGGTTTAACGTAGAAGAACGAAATTTGGTGAGCCAAGTGGGATTGGTGTACTGATCTTTAAATAGAAGTATCATCAAGATTGGGTGAAAAAATGTTTGCTGAGATTTCAGGAAACTCGTAGATTTTTGGAAGCTTGGCAACCCCTTTCAATGAAAGGGATTCTCGTCAGTCTCTGCTTGGGGCTACTTCAATAGCACACAAACCATAGGGATATAACTTGGAACTATATTATTATGCCAAGTTTCAAAGAGCTAGCACAAACCGTGTTTGATTTAGAGTTCCAACTACATGTATCCATATAGGAGAAAACAGAGTGAAACCTAAATATGAAAACGGTTACTGCAAAGGAACGGTTTAACTTAGAAGAACGAAATTTGGTGAGCCAAGTGGGATTCGTGTACTGATCATTAAATGGAAGTATCATCAAGATTGGGTGAAAAAATGTTTGCTGAGATTTCAGGAAACTCGTAGTTTTTTGGAAGCTGGGCAACCCCTTTCATTGAAAGGGATTCTCGTCAGTCTCTGCTTGGGGCTACTTCAATAGCTCACAAACCCTAGGGATATAACTTGGAACTATATTATTATGCCAAGTTTCAAAGAGCTAGCACAAACCGTGTTTGATTTAGAGTTCCAACTACATGTATCCATATAGGAGAAAACAGAGTGAAACCTAAACATGAAAACGGTTACTGCAAAGGAACGGTTTAACCTAGAAGAACGAAATTTGGTGAGCCAAGTGGGATGGGTGTACTGATCATTAAATGGAAGTATCATCAAGATTTTGTGAAAAAATGTTTGCTGAGATTTCTGGAAACTCATAGTTTTTTGGAAGCTTGGCAACCCCTTTCAATGAAAGGGATTCTCGGCAGTCTCTGGTTGGGGCTACTTCAATAGCACACAAACCCTAGCGATAGAACTTGAAACTACATTATTGTGCCAAGTTTCAAAGAGGTAGCACAAACCGTGTTTGATTTAGAGTTCCAACTACATGTATCTATATAGGAGAAAACAGAGTGAAACCTAAATATGAAAACGATTACTGCAAAGGAACGGTTTAACCTAGAAGAACGAAATTTGGTGAGCCAAGTGGGATTGGTGTACTGATCATTAAATGGAAGTATCATCAAGATTGGGTTAATAAATGTTAGCTGAGATTTCAGGAAACTCGTAGTTTTTTGGAAGCTTGATAACCCCTTTCAATGAAAGGGATTCTCGTCAGTCTCTGCTTGGGGCTACTTCAATAGCACACAAACCGTAGCCATAGAACTTGGAACTACATTATTGTGCCAAGTTTCAAAGAGCTAGCACAAATCGTGTTTGATTTAGAGTTCCAACTACATGTATCCATATAGGAGAAAACAGAGTGAAACCTAAACATGAAAACGGTTACTGCAAAGGAACGGTTTAACCTAGAAGAACGAAATTTGGTGAGCCAAGTGGGATTGGTGTACTGATCATTAAATGGAAGTATCATCAAGATTGGGTGAAAAAATGTTTGCTGAGATTTCTGGAAACTCATAGTTTTTTGGAAGCTTGGCAACCCCTTTCAATGAAAGGGATTCTCGGCAGTCTCTGCTTGGGGCTACTTCAATAGCACACAAACCCTAGCGATAGAACTTGAAACTACATTATTGTGCTAAGTTTCAAAGAGGTAGCACAAACCGTGTTTGATTTAGAGTTCCAACTACATGTATCTATATAGGAGAAAACAGAGTGAAACCTAAATATGAAAACGATTACTGCAAAGGAACGGTTTAACCTAGAAGAACGAAATTTGGTGAGCCAAGTGGGATTGGTGTACTGATCATTAAATGGAAGTATCATCAAGATTGGGTTAAAAAATGTTAGCTGAGATTTCAGGAAACTCGTAGTTTTTTGGAAGCTTGATAACCCTTTCAATGAAAGGGATTCTCGTCAGTCTCTGCTTGGGGCTACTTCAATAGCACACAAACCATAGCCATAGAACTTGGAACTACATTATTGTGCCAAGTTTCAAAGAGCTAGCACAAATCGTGTTTGATTTAGAGTTCCAACTACATGTATCCATATAGGAGAAAACAGAGTGAAACCTAAATATGAAAACGGTTACTGCAAAGGAACGGTTTAACTTAGAAGAACGAAATTTGGTGAGCCAAGTGGGATTCGTGTACTGATCATTAAATGGAAGAATCATCAAGATTGGTGAAAAAATGTTTGCTGAGATTTCAGGAAACTCGTAGTTTTTTGGAAGCTTGGCAACCCCTTTCAATGAAAGGGATTCTCGTCAGTCTCTGCTTGGGGCTACTTCAATAGCACACAAACCATAGCGATAGAACTTGGAACTACATTATTGTGCCAAGTTTCAAAGAGCTAGCACAAACCGTGTTTGATTTAGAGTTACAACTACATGTATCCATATAGGAGAAAACAGAGTGAAACCTAAACATGAAAACGGTTACTGCAAAGGAACGGTTTAACCTAGAAGAACGAAATTTGGTGTGCCAAGTGGGATTGGTGTACTGATCATTAAATGGAAGTATCATCAAGATTGGGTGAAAAAATGTTAGCTGAGATTTCAGGAAACTCGTAGTTTTTTGGAAGCTTGATAACCAATTTCAATGAAAGGGATTCTCGTCAGTCTCTGCTTGGGGCTACTTCAATAGCACACAAACCATAGCCATAGAACTTGGAACTACATTATTGTGCCAAGTTTCAAAGAGCTAGCACAAATCGTGTTTGATTTAGAGTTCCAACTACATGTATCCATATAGGAGAAAACAGAGTGAAACCTAAATATGAAAACGGTTACTGCAAAGGAACGGTTTAACTTAGAAGAACGAAATTTGGTGAGCCAAGTGGGATTCGTGTACTTATCATTAAATGGAAGAATCATCAAGATTGGTGAAAAAATGTTTGCTGAGATTTCAGGAAACTCGTAGTTTTTTGGAAGCTTGGCAACCCCTTTCAATGAAAGGGATTCTCGTCAGTCTCTGCTTGGGGCTACTTCAATAGCACACAAACCATAGCGATAGAACTTGGAACTACATTATTGTGCCAAGTTTCAAAGAGCTAGCACAAACCGTGTTTGATTTAGAGTTACAACTACATGTATCCATATAGGAGAAAACAGAGTGAAACCTAAACATGAAAACGGTTACTGCAAAGGAACGGTTTAACCTAGAAGAACGAAATTTGGTGTGCCAAGTGGGATTGGTGTACTGATCATTAAATGGAAGTATCATCAAGATTGGGTGAAAAAATGTTTGCTGAGATTTCAGGAAACTCGTAGTTTTTTGGAAGCTTGGCAACCCCTTTCAATGAAAGGGATTCTCGTCATTCTCTGCTTGGGGTACTTCAATAGCACACAAACCATAGCGATAGAACTTGGAACTATATTATTGTGCCAAGTTTCTAAGAGCTAGCACAAATCGTGTTTGATTTAGAGTTCCAACTACATGTATCTATATAGGAGAAAACAGAGTGAATCCTAAATATGAAAACGATTACTGCAAAGGAACGGTTTAACCTAGAAGAACGAAATTTGGTGAGCCAAGTGGGATTGGTGTACTGATCATTAAATGGAAGTATCATCAAGATTGGGTGAAAAAATGTCTGCTGAGATTTCAAGAAACTCGCAGTTTTTTGAAGCCTGGCAACCCCTTTCTATGAAAGGGATTCTCGTCAGTCTCTGCTTGGGGCTACTTCAATAGCACACAAACCATAGCGATAGAACTTGGAACTACATTATTGTGCCAAGTTTCAAAGAGCTAGCACAAACCGTGTTTGATTTAGAGTTCCAACTACATGTATCCATATAGGAGAAAACAGAGTGAAACCTAAACATGAAAACGGTTACTGCAAAGGAACGGTTTAACCTAGAAGAACGAAATTTGGTGAGCCAAGTGGGATTGGTGTACTGATCATTAAATGGAAGTATCATCAAGATTGGGTGAAAAAATGTTTGCTGAGATTTCAGGAAACTCGTAGTTTTTTGGAAGCTTGGCAACCCCTTTCAATGAAAGGGATTCTCGTCAGTCTCTGCTTGGGGCTACTTCAATAGCACACAAACCATAGCGATAGAACTTGGAACTACATTATTGTGCCAAGTTTCAAAGAGCTACCACAAACCGTGTTTGATTTAGAGTTCCAACTACATGTATCCATATAGGAGAAAACAGAGTGAAACCTAAACATGAAAACGGTTACTGCAAAGGAACGGTTAAACCTAGAAGAACGAAATTTAGTGAGCCAAGTGAGATTCGTGTACTGATCACAACCTGCAAGAATCATAAAGATTGGGTGAAAAAATGTTTGCTGAGATTTCAGGAAACTCGCAGTTTTTTGGAAGCTTGGCAACCACTTTCAATGAAAGGGATTCTCGTCAGTCTCTGCTTGGGGCTACTTCAATAGCACACAAACCATAGCGATAGAACTTGGAACTACATTATTGTGCCAAGTTTCAAAGAGCTAGCACAAACCGTGTTTGATTTAGAGTTCCAACTACATGTATCCATATAGGAGAAAACAGAGTGAAACCTAAACATGAAAACGGTTACTGCAAAGGAACGGTTTAACCTAGAAGAACGAAATTTGGTGAGCCAAGTGGGATTGGTGTACTGATCTTTAAATGGAAGTATCATCAAGATTGGGTGAAAAAATGTCTGCTGAGATTTCAGGAAACTCGTAGTTTTTTGGAAGCTTGGCATCCCCTTTCATTGAAAGGGATTCTCGTCAGTCTCTGCTTGGGGCTACTTCAATAGCACACAAACCATAGCGATAGAACTTGGAACTACATTATTGTGCCAAGTTTCAAAGAGCTAGCACAAACCGTGTTTGATTTAGAGTTCCAACTACATGGATCCATATAGGAGAAAACAGAGTGAAACCTAAACATGAAAACGGTTAGTGCAAAGGAACGGTTTAACCTAGAAGAACGAAATTTGGTGAGCCAAGTGGGATTCGTGTACTGATCACTACCTGCAAGTATCATCAAGATTGAGTGAAAAAATGTTTGCTGAGATTTCAGGAAACTCGCAGTTTTTTGGAAGCTTGGCAACCCCTTTCAATGAAAGGGATTCTTGTCAGTCTCTGCTTGGGGCTACTTCAATAGCACACAAACCATAGCCATAGAACTTGGAACTACATTATTGTGCCAAGTTTCAAAGAGCTAGCACAAACCGTGTTTGATTTAGAGTTCCAACTACATGTATCCATTAGGAGAAAACAGAGTGAAACCTAAACATGAAAACGGTTACTGCAAAGGAACAGTTTAACCTAGAAGAACGAAATTTGGTGAGCCAAGTGGGATTGGTGTACTGATCATTAAATGGAAGTATCATCAAGATTGGGTGAAAAAATGTCTGCTGAGATTTCAGGAAACTCGTAGATTTTTGGAAGCTTGATAACCCCTTTCAATGAAAGGGATTCTCGTCAGTCTCTGCTTGGGGCTACTTCAATAGCACACAAACCATAGCGATAGAACTTGGAACTACATTATTGTGCCAAGTTTCAAAGAGCTAGCACAAACCGTGTTTGATTTAGAGTTCCAACTACATGTATCCATATAGGAGAAAACAGAGTGAAACCTAAACATGAAAACGGTTACTGCAAAGGAACGGTTTAACCTAGAAGAACGAAATTTGGTGAGCCAAGTGGGATTGGTGTACTGATCTTTAAATAGAAGTATCATCATCAAGATTGGGTGAAAAAATGTTTGCTGAGATTTCAGGAAACTCGTAGATTTTTGGAAGCTTGGCAACGCCTTTCAATGAAAGGGATTCTCGTCAGTCTCTGCTTGGGGCTACTTCAATAGCACACAAACCATAGCGATAGAACTTGGAACTACATTATTGTGCCAAGTTTCAAAGAGCTAGCACAAACCGTGTTTGATTTAGAGTTCCAACTACATGTATCCATATAGGAGAAAACAGAGTGAAACCTAAATATGAAAACGGTTACTGCAAAGGAACGGTTTAACCTAGAAGAACGAAATTTGGTGAGCCAAGTGGGATTGGTGTACTGATCATTAAATAGAAGTATCATCAAGATTGGGTGAAAAAATGTTTGCTGAGATTTCAGGAAACTCGTAGTTTTTTGGAAGCTTGGCAACCCCTTTCATTGAAAGGGATTCTCGTCAGTCTCTGATTGGGGCTACTTCAATAGCACACAAACCATAGCGATAGAACTTGGAACTACATTATTGTGCCAAGTTTCAAAGAGCTAGCACAAACCGTGTTTGATTTAGAGTTCCAACTACATGTATCCATATAGGAGAAAACAGAGTGAAACCTAAATATGAAAACGGTTACTGCAAAGGAACGGTTTAACGTAGAAGAACGAATTTGGTGAGCCAAGTGGGATTGGTGTACTGATCATTAAATGGAAGTATCATCAAGATTGGGTGAAAAAATGTTTGCTGAGATTTCAGGAAACTCGTAGTTTTTTGGAAGCTTGGCAACCCCTTTCAATGAAAGGGATTCTCGTCAGTCTCTGCTTGGGGCTACTTCAATAGCACACAAACCATAGCGATAGAACTTGGAACTACATTATTGTGCCAAGTTTCAAAGAGCTAGCACAAACCGTGTTTGATTTAGAGTTCCAACTACATGTATCCATATAGGAGAAAACAGAGTGAAACCTAAACATGAAAACGGTTACTGCAAAGGAACGGTTTAACCTAGAAGAACGAAATTTGGTGTGCCAAGTGGGATTGGTGTACTGATCATTAAATGGAAGTATCATCAAGATTGGGTGAAAAAATGTTTGCTGAGATTTCAGGAAACTCGTAGTTTTTTGGAAGCTTGGCAACCCCTTTCAATGAAAGGGATTCTCGTCATTCTCTGCTTGGGGCTACTTCAATAGCACACAAACCATAGCGATAGAACTTGGAACTATATTATTGTGCCAAGTTTCAAAGAGCTAGCACAAACCGTGTTTGATTTAGAGTTCCAACTACATGTATCTATATAGGAGAAAACAGAGTGAAACCTAAATATGAAAAGGATTACTGCAAAGGAACGGTTTAACCTAGAAGAACGAAATTTGGTGAGCCAAGTGGGATTGGTGTACTGATCATTAAATGGAAGTTTCATCAAGATTGGGTGAAAAAATGTCTGCTGAGATTTCAGGAAACTCGGAGTTTTTTGAAGCCTGGCAACCCCTTTCTCTGAAAGGGATTCTCGTCAGTCTCTGCTTGGGGCTACTTCAATAGCACACAAACCATAGCGATAGAACTTGGAACTACATTATTGTGCCAAGTTTCAAAGAGCTAGCACAAACCGTGTTTGATTTAGAGTTCCAACTACATGTATCCATATAGGAGAAAACAGAGTGAAACCTAAACATGAAAACGGTTACTGCAAAGGAACGGTTTAACCTAGAAGAACGAAATTTGGTGAGCCAAGTGGGATTGGTGTACTGATCATTAAATGGAAGTATCATCAAGATTGGGTGAAAAAATGTTTGCTGAGATTTCAGGAAACTCGTAGTTTTTTGGAAGCTTGGCAACCCCTTTCAATGAAAGGGATTCTCGTCAGTCTCTGCTTGGGGCTACTTCAATAGCACACAAACCATAGCGATAGAACTTGGAACTACATTATTGTGCCAAGTTTCAAAGAGCTAGCACAAACCGTGTTTGATTTAGAGTTCCAACTACATGTATCCATATAGGAGAAAACAGAGTGAAACCTAAACATGAAAACGGTTACTGCAAAGGAACGGTTAAACCTAGAAGAACGAAATTTAGTGAGCCAAATGAGATTCGTGTACTGATCACAACCTGCAAGTATCATAAAGATTGGGTGAAAAAATGTTTGCTGAGATTTCAGGAAACTCGCAGTTTTTTGGAAGCTTGGCAACCCCTTTCAATGAAAGGGATTCTCGTCAGTCTCTGCTTGGGGCTACTTCAATAGCACACAAACCATAGTGATAGAACTTGGAACTACATTATTGTGCCAAGTTTCAAAGAGCTAGCACAAACCGTGTTTGATTTAGAGTTCCAACTACATGTATCCATATAGGAGAAAACAGAGTGAAACCTAAACATGAAAACGGTTACTGCAAAGGAACGGTTTAACCTAGAAAAACGAAATTTGGTGAGCCAAGTGGGATGGGTGTACTGATCATTAAATAGAAGTATCATCAAGATTGGGTGAAAAAATGTTTGCTGAGATTTCAGGAAACTCGTAGTTTTTTGGAAGCTTGGCAACCCCTTTCAATGAAAGGGATTCTCGTCAGTCTCTGCTTGGGGCTACTTCAATAGCACACAAACCATAGCGATAGAACTTGGAACTACATTATTGTGCCAAGTTTCAAAGAGCTAGCACAAACTGTGTTTGATTTAGAGTTCCAACTACATGTATCCATATAGGAGAAAACAGAGTGAAACCTAAACATGAAAACGGTTACTGCAAAGGAACGGTTTAACCTAGAAGAACGAAATTTGGTGAGCCAAGTGGGATGGGTGTACTGATCATTAAATAGAAGTATCATCAAGATTGGGTGAAAAAATGTTTGCTGAGATTTCAGGAAACTCGCAGTTTTTGGAAGCTTGGCAACCCCTTTCAATGAAAGGGATTCTCGTCAGTCTCTGCTTGGGGCTACTTCAATAGCACACAAACCATAGCGATAGAACTTGGAACTACATTATTGTGCCAAGTTTCAAAGAGCTAGCACAAACCGTGTTTGATTTAGAGTTCCAACTACATGTATCCATATAGGAGAAATCAGAGTGAAACCTAAACATGAAAACGGTTACTGCAAAGGAACGGTTTAACGTAGAAGAACGAAATTTGGTGAGCCAAGTGGGATTGGTGTACTGATCTTTAAATAGAAGTATCATCAAGATTGGGTGAAAAAATGTTTGCTGAGATTTCAGGAAACTCGTAGATTTTTGGAAGCTTGGCAACCCCTTTCAATGAAAGGGATTCTCGTCAGTCTCTGATTGGGGCGACTTCAATAGCACACAAACCATAGCGATAGAACTTGGAACTACATTATTGTGCCAAGTTTCAAAGAGCTAGCACAAACCATGTTTGATTTAGAGTTCCAACTACATGTATCCATATAGGAGAAAACAGAGTGAAACGTAAACATGAAAACGGTTACTGCAAAGGAACGGTTTAACCTAAAGAACGAAATTTGGTGAGCCAAGTGGGATTCGTGTACTGATCACTACCTGCAAGTATCATCAAGATTGGGTGAAAAAATGTTTGCTGAGATTTCAGGAAACTCGCAGTTTTTTGGAAGCTTGGCAACCCCTTTCAATGAAAGGGATTCTCGTCAGTCTCTGCTTGGGGCTACTTCAATAGCACACAAACCATAGCGATAGAACTTGGAACTACATTATTGTGCCAAGTTTCAAAGAGCTAGCACAAACCGTGTTTGATTTGGAGTTCCAACTACATGTATCCATATAGGAGAAAACAGAGTGAAACCTAAACATGAAAACGGTTACTGCAAAGGAACAGTTTAACCTAGAAGAACGAAATTTGGTGAGCCAAGTGGGATTCGTGTACTGATCACTACCTGCAAGTATCATCAAGATTGAGTGAAAAAATGTTTGCTGAGATTTCAGGAAACTCGCAGTTTTTTGGAAGCTTGGCAACCCCTTTCAATGAAAGGGATTCTTGTCAGTCTCTGCTTGGGGCTACTTCAATAGCACACAAACCATAGCGATAGAACTTGGAACTACATTATTGTGCCAAGTTTCAAAGAGCTAGCACAAACCGTGTTTGATTTAGAGTTCCAACTACATGTATCCATATAGGAGAAAACAGAGTGAAACCTAAACATGAAAACGGTTACTGCAAAGGAACGGTTTAACCTAGAAGAACGAAATTTGGTGAGCCAAGTGGGATTGGTGTACTGATCATTAAATGGAAGTATCATCAAGATTGGGTGAAAAAATGTCTGCTGAGATTTCAGGAAACTCGTAGTTTTTTGGAAGCTTGGCATCCCCTTTCATTGAAAGGGATTCTCGTCAGTCTCTGCTTGGGGCTACTTCAATAGCACACAAACCATAGCGATAGAACTTGGAACTACATTATTGTGCCAAGTTTCAAAGAGCTAGCACAAACCGTGTTTGATTTAGAGTTCCAACTACATGGATCCATATAGGAGAAAACAGAGTGAAACCTAAACATGAAAACGGTTACTGCAAAGGAACGGTTAAACCTAGAAGAACGAAATTTAGTGAGCCAAATGAGATTCGTGTACTGATCACAACCTGCAAGTATCATAAAGATTGGGTGAAAAAATGTTTGCTGAGATTTCATGAAACTCGCAGTTTTTTGGAAGCTTGGCAACCCCTTTCAATGAAAGGGATTCTCGTCAGTCTCTGCTTGGGGCTACTTCAATAGCACACAAACCATAGCGATAGAACTTGGAACTACATTATTGTGCCAAGTTTCAAAGAGCTAGCACAAACCGTGTTTGATTTAGAGTTCCAACTACATGTATCCATATAGGAGAAAACAGAGTGAAACCTAAACATGAAAACGGTTACTGCAAAGGAACGGTTTAACCTAGAAGAACGAAATTTGGTGATCCAAGTGGGATTGGTATACTGATCATTAAATAGAAGTATCATCAAGATTGGGTGAAAAAATGTTTGCTGAGATTTCAGGAAACTCGTAGTTTTTTGGAAGCTTGGCAACCCCTTTCATTGAAAGGGATTCTCGTCAGTATCTGATTGGGGCTACTTCAATAGCACACAAACCATAGCGATAGAACATGGAACTACATTATTGTGCCAAGTTTCAAAGAGCTAGCACAAACCGTGTTTGATTTGGAGTTCCAACTACATGTATCCATATAGGAGAAAACAGAGTGAAACGTAAACATGAAAACGGTTACTGCAAAGGAACGGTTTAACCTAAAGAACGAAATTTGGTGAGCCAAGTGGGATTCGTGTACTGATCACTACCTGCAAGTATCATCAAGATTGGGTGAAAAAATGTTTGCTGAGATTTCAGGAAACTCGCAGTTTTTTGGAAGCTTGGCAACCCCTTTCAATGAAAGGGATTCTCGTCAGTCTCTGCTTGGGGCTACTTCAATAGCACACAAACCATAGCGATAGAACTTGGAACTACATTATTGTGCCAAGTTTCAAAGAGCTAGCACAAACCGTGTTTGATTTGGAGTTCCAACTACATGTATCCATATAGGAGAAAACAGAGTGAAACCTAAACATGAAAACGGTTACTGCAAAGGAACAGTTTAACCTAGAAGAACGAAATTTGGTGAGCCAAGTGGGATTCGTGTACTGATCACTACCTGCAAGTATCATCAAAATTGAGTGAAAAAATGTTTGCTGAGATTTCAGGAAACTCGCAGTTTTTTGGAAGCTTGGCAACCCCTTTCAATGAAAGGGATTCTTGTCAGTCTCTGCTTGGGGCTACTTCAATAGCACACAAACCATAGCGATAGAACTTGGAACTACATTATTGTGCCAAGTTTCAAAGAGCTAGCACAAACCGTGTTTGATTTAGAGTTCCAACTACATGTATCCATATAGGAGAAAACAGAGTGAAACCTAAACATGAAAACGGTTACTGCAAAGGAACGGTTTAACCTAGAAGAACGAAATTTGGTGAGCCAAGTGGGATTGGTGTACTGATCATTAAATGGAAGTATCATCAAGATTGGGTGAAAAAATGTCTGCTGAGATTTCAGGAAACTCGTAGTTTTTGGAAGCTTGGCATCCCCTTTC